>NW_015171525.1:326703-443858 GCF_001447785.1 Gekko japonicus | reverse complement strand
AGGAATGCTGTTGTGGTTGACGTGAAGCCGTTAAAATGCAGAGGATTGTCAGGAGAGACCCCAAGTGAATCGATGTTTGAGACGGGAAATACGGAAAGCTCAATGAGAGACACTTTCACCAGATCACAATCCCCACCCACTCACTGGGAGACGCGTTTAAGAAGTTCTAAATCTTGTTTGATTTTCCTTCCGTGAAAAATTGAATTGCCCTGAATCTAACCATTCTCCATTCCTACCAGAGGGGAGATGGCTTCGACAAGAATAGCACTTAGGGCAAAACGAAATGTTACCAATGTCATGGGGAGAGGAAGGGACAAAAATGTTGGATCTCTGTCACCAGTCTGCCATGGGTAAATGGCATGTGCCTGCAGCTACGATTCATATTGGAGCCAAGGTGGGAGAGGGAGAGAAGACTGAACCCTTAAGTCCGCTTTGTTAATCAGAACCGAACTACTAATGCGTATTTATATTTTAAAGGATGAAAGGTACCTCCTTAACCCCACCCCTTTATTATTTTATTTATTTCTAGTCCACCTTTCTCATCAAGATGGATGTTTAAAATGCTAATAAAGAGAGAGGTTAAGATGCTGAGCTGCAGATCGGAAGGTCTGTCGTTTGACAGTTCGAGAGCCTAGTGCCATGTGAGGGAGTGAGCTCCTGCCAACCTAGCAGTTCGAAAGCATGAAATTGCAAGTAGATAAATAGGTACCGCTTCGGTGGGAAGGTGACGGCGTTCCGTGCGCCTTGGCGTTTAGTCATGCCGGCCACATGACCACGGAAACGTCTCCAGCTTGGAAACAGAGATGAGCACCGCCCCTAGAATCGGATTCAACTAGCTTTCAAGCAAGGGAAACCTTTACCTTTAGTGGGGGATAAAGTCTTAAATTCCCACGTCTCTTCCCACGTGGCCTAACACATGGCTGTGCATTCAGTTAATCTTTTCCTTGTGCGGGAGGACTTACCAGTACCACCCCCAGGTGGGGGTTTTAGCTCCTCACCTCCTGTATTCGAATCGACTCTAAGCCTCCATTGCTAGCTGAATGTATGTAACAGGGCTTCATTCAAGCCATGGCAATGATAAAGTCTGTCCTGGTAAACTAATTTCCTTTGCCGGCCTTTGCCTCAGATGCAGCCCCCCCCCCCAGTTTATTTATTTATTTATTGTGCTGCCTTCTCCCTGTGTGGCTCGATTTACATAATAATCCTTTGGTTTATGGGCTGTGAATATGATCGCATTAGCATAATTACCTAATTTATTGTTTTGTCAGTGAGAGTAGACAAGTAATAATAGTCTTAGCTTATTATCACTATTTTCGTTCTGCACTTCGTAGCCACAAGGGAGGGAGATGGAGCACCGGCCTTTGAGGATGAGGGGCTACTCTGAGGGAAGGGGGGGAAGAATGAAAGATTCGCTATCAGCCTCAAAGCCAGCCTTCGCTCCACGTTATTTTAGTTCAGCGCTCTTCATTGTTGTCTTTCCTGTTGTATGAGTGGCCTGTAGCAGGGGGAACAGCAAGAGAAATTGGGTGGTAGTTTTATGCCGTGTTCTGAATGATTTAAACCCTACGCGGACTTGGGGTCCTTAGAAGACAGGTCTGTACTTGTGATGGTGGAAAGTGGTGTCAAGTTGCAGCTGGCTTATGGTGACCCCTCAAGGGTTTTTCAAGGCAAGAGACGAACAGAAGCGGTTTGCCATGGCCCAACTCTGCCTGGACGTCCTTGGTGGTCTCCCATTTAAGAACTAGCCAGGGCTTCCTTGGTGGTCTCCTATCCAAGTACTAACCAGGACTAGGCAGGGCAGGGCAGCACCAATGTTCCCTTTTAAGTTCCATAGTGCTGTGAGCAGAAATTCTACTTTGTGAGCAGGGAAAAAAAACCTAGTAGTATTAAAGTTGTGAGCAAGTCTACATTTGACTATTGGGTAAATTATTTTTTAAGAAGATTATTTCCATAACCTTGTAAGATTTTTAGAATGGATTCTTTTAAAATATGTTTAAACTGTATTTTAAGAATAATTTAAACATGTCAAATTTCATTACACAAAATGTCCTCTATAGGGGTAGACCAGGCTTCTGGAGAACAGGTCTACCTGCCCTTTGACAATATTTTGGTAGACCTGGTCTCTGGAGAACAGGTCTGTCCACCCCGGTTCACTATATTGGTAGACCTGACCTCAGGAAAACACATTTACCCACCGCTTTCCACTATATTGGCAGACCTGACCTCTGGAGAACAGATATACCAACCCCAGTTCACTATATTGGTAGAACTGGTCTACCTACCCCAGTCCACTATATTGGAGCTCTGAAGGCAGGCAGGGAGGAGAGCTGGAGACACGTATAGCTTGCCTAAGGCGACCTAGCGAGTTGATGACTGGAGCCCCGAGATGAACCAAGATCTTTCAGATTCAAATGTTGGTATTTTACATTATTCCCTTCACACATTATACCGTCTTCATGGCCACACTGGAGTTGCCAGTCTCCAGGTGGTGCCTGGAGAGCTCCTGCAATGACAACTGATCTCCAGACTGCAGAGTTCAGTTCCCCTGGAGGAAACAGCCGCTTTGGAGGGTGGGCTCTCTAGCTTGATGCCCTGCTGAGGTCTCTTCCCTTCCCTTCCCAGACCCCACCCCCAAATCTCCAAACCTACATGTTCCTGGTAGGAGCCCCCTGAGAGCACGCCACTTGTCACAACAGGGGCTACTTGTGGTCCCAGTGCCCAGAGGACTTTGGAGGATGTCAGGGTGTACCTGGGCTTTTTCAGTGGCAAACCTGGTCCTTTGGAATGCCCAGAGACATATAGGAAGCATCATCTTTGGTGATCTCCAGGGGAAAATGGTAGAAACTGCTATCAAGTCACCAACGACTTCAAGGCAAGGGACCTCAGGTGGTCTGCCATTGCCTGCCTCTCCATAGCAACCCAGGCAGGGGTCATTTCGTAGAAAAAGAGGTTCAGGAGCTCATTACCATAACTCATTAGCATAACTTATTTGCATATGCCACGCCCCCTGACATCACTGGAAGTGTGTCAGAAGGCAACAGCCACCGCTCAGGCTCCATTGGACTGTTTTGGATTGCTAGCTATTGGGGGGGGGGAACGAACATGCAGATCTGCCCTCACGGAGGAGGGAGAGCTTGTACCTGAATAAAACTTGGTCTTAAAGGTGTCACTGGACTGTTTTGGATTGCTAGCTGTTTGGGGGGGGAACACACAGATCTGCCCTCACACAGATCTGTGCAGAAAGAGGGGGGGGAGAAAGAGGGGGAGATGGAAATAAGGAGGGAGAGAAGGAAGGAAGGAAGGAAGGAAGGAAGGAAGGAAGGAAGGAAGGAAGGAAGGAAGGAAGGAAGGAAGGAAGGAGAATGAAAGAAATAGAAGGAAAGAAGGAGCAGGGGGTGGGGCTTGTTGCATGTGCCCGCCCCCTGGGCTCTTTACTGCCGGAGCTCTGCTCCTGTGCGCTCCTGCAGGAAATGACCCATACAAGTGCTAACCAGGGCCGCCCCTCCCTAGCTTCCAAGGTCTGACAAGATCAGGCTCACCTGGACATCCAGGTCAAGGTAGGGAAAAATAGTACGGCTGAATGATGCGATAGGGTCTTTGGAAATTAAACGGCTGTTGTGCTGATTGCCTGAATCTCTTGTGGCAGGTTTTAACATTTATTCCGTGCCTATCTGGGTATCGCTCGAGGTGTACAACAGAAAAGCAGTATTATAAAGCTTCTTCTTCTACAAATATTATAAATAAAATTGGGCCCAAAGCACGAGTCACCCATGAAGCTCAGGGACTGACTTGGGACAGTCCAGTCTCTCCCGTCGGCCTAATCTACCTTGCAAGGTTGTTGAGAGTCACGTGGGAAAGAGAACATCCAACACACACTGCGCTGACCTCATCAGAAGAAGGGCAGGAAAGCGGTATAGATCCAAGTAGTATGACAGATGGGTGGATGACTGTAGATCTGTCACATCCCTGTAACCGTGACAATAAGTACAAATAAGTACAGTTGAAGGAAGCACTTCAGGCATCTCATCCTCAAAGGCTTACGCCACAGGCCATTTGTTAGTGTTCAAAGTGCTACAAGCCTCTCTGTAGTTTCCGAACTAGAGAATTGCTGCGCATCTGGGAAGTAAGAAGCATCTCTCAGCCTCCGCATTTATTAGGCTGGTGCACCATGGGGTGAGTTAAGCGCCGCACTAATCCTCCCATTGCCAAGAGCTCTCATCTCATCAGACTTGTAAAGGCTTTGGCCACCTGCTGGGATCCTCCGTGGCTGGTGCCGAGTTAACCACGCTGGTGAGCCCCAAGATTTCCCCGTTTCTCCCCCACTTAGTGGAAGAGCTTTGCAGGTTTTAAGATTTCCTTGTTCAATTAGCATAGCTGAATTGCATTGCTAATGTAAGAGAAGAATCCAATCTGTAACGCTTGTGGGTCTTCCATTGTAAATCTGTACAGCAGAGGGAATGGTGACCTGCCCCACAGAAATCTGGAGATGCCCTGCCCAGAAGCTGCAGCCGCCCACTGGCTGCATTAGGGTTGCCAGCTTCTGAAATGTTTCCTTTAGCAGTCCTTTTAAAACCAGTTTGATCAGCAAGCAGTTATCAAGTGATGTTAGCAGTTATCAGGTGATGTTAGAGTCCAGTGGTGCCTTTAAGACCAACAAAGTCTAATTCTGGGAGGAAGCTTTTGTGTGCACGCACACGGAAGCTTACACCCACGCAAAAGCTTATGCACAGAATTCAGCTTTGTTGGCCTTAAAGGGGCCGCTGGACTCAAACTTTGCTCTATTGCTTCAGACCAACACACCGACCCCTCTGAATCTATCAGGTGATGTTGTCAGTTAAGTTCGTGCCATGAAACATTTACATATTTATATCCTGCTTTTCTCCCCACACTTGAGACTCAAAGGTCCCTGCCACACGGCAGGAAAAAAAACGGGCAAAGTGCGGCTTTTAAAAGCCGCACCAAGAGAGACACCGTGACGGGATCCCACGGATCCCCTGAGCTGTGGCGCCGTTGCTCCCCGGCACGATCAGATGCCGGGAAGGAAGCGACAGTCGGGAGGGGGAGGCTGTCGAACTGCGCATGTCTGAGCATGCGCAGTTTGGCCAGGAGCCGGGGATGAGCCGGCGGAAGGACGCGCCAGCGATCCCACGGCCGGCCTTGATGCGCCCTTTCCCGAAGAACCACCTAGGTAGGTGGTTTATTTTTGATGCGGGGTTTTGTGTGGAAGGGCCGGATCAGGAACGGGCGCGCCACGCTTCCCAGATGTTGCTGTGGGATCGCGCCCGTTTGCTGTGCCCCCGATCCATCCCTCTCCCGGCCCAAAACCTCTCGTGTGACCGGGGCCAAAGTGCAGTAAGCCAAGCCAAGCATTTGCAATGGGCCCAAGGTAGAAGTGGGGATTTGAACCCAGGTCTCCCGGGATGCTAGTCTTCTGCTCTATCCACTGTACCACAAAAGCGTCAAATGTCCATTTCAACTCTTTAAACTTTTGTTAACTGATGTCCCACCCACCCTGGTCAGCTCACCATCATTTCACTTCCTTGAAACCAAGGAAGTGGGGGGGCTGGCAGTGGAATAAGACAACAGAGATGGCTCATTAACGGAATGAAACTCGCTGTATGAAACCTCCATCCCTGTATCGCTTTTGTGGTGTATTCGAAAAGGCTTACATGAATCGCCGCGTTAACTCTCCATGATAAGCTCGAGCCAGAGGAAGGCTCCTCCGAGCCAGCTTGCTATTGGTCGCTCCACAACAGCGACCAATCAGAACTGTACCAATTCCCTGCGAGGGAAGGGCTTTCATTGGACGTTATCCGCACAACCTCATTGGTTGTTTATTGTAAATAGGCGTGGCTACATTAGCCCGGGAATGTTTAAAAGGAGCCTAGCTCCCAATGTTAAGTTGTTCTGGTTATGACTTCTTTCAAGCTAGGGCTGCCAAATGCCCCCGGGGGGCAAATTCCCCCCCGCTTTCGAGCCCCACTTTCCGCTCCCGCGGAAACCCCACCCCCGCGTGCACATCACTCGGAAGTGACGTCGCACGCTGGGGGCGGGGCCACGCCATTTGAGGGGAAAACAAAGAGTTTTCCCCTCAAATGGCGTGGCCCCACCCCCAGCATGCGACGTCACTTCCAGGTGACGCGCACGCAGCGCGCGCACGTTCCAGACGCCGGCCGGGAGCCCCCCTCTCCTGGCCAAAACATATTTGGCAACCCTATTTCAAGCGCTTGTTCGTACCTACAATAAAGCTGATCACTGTTGTTGAAATCACTCTCCGGATCTTTGTTAGCGGCGATCTAACAGCTTTACTCAGAACTGGGCCAAGAATGGATAACATCTGGTTTAGAATGGTAATGTGAAAAGGGCCTTCCTGACTGAAGGTAAGCTGCGGCACCCACCACACTGTGTCAGAATTCCAAAGGTGCCCACAGGCTCAGAAACTTTGGGGACACTTGTCCTTAATGTATCAACTTAGCCCGCTGGTTTCCACACCTATTATGTCCTTCCGGTCATGTCATGTGTGCCTTTCCCTCACGGCTGGGCAAGCAGAAGCGGATTCTCTTCCCTTATATCTGGAATGAGGAAGGAGGATATTTGGAACCTGAAATCTGAGGTACCTAGTATGCAAAACACAGGAAAGCAAAAGGTGTGTTGCAGGAAGGTAGAAATTGAAGGTGTGTGTGGGGGGGAGAAATTCCTGTGATCAACACCCTGAAATTCTGGCAGCTCTTCTGAGCACCATTCAAATGCATGTCAACAAATGTGCAAACACCAGCCATAAATTGTGTAACTCTTCCTCACAATAAAATTGGTTTTGGTCTATAAACTGACAAGCATTTATAATCTTCCTGTCACTTCAGGTGACAACGTACTTCCTTGCTTTCCATTTCCAGGAACTTAAACAGCTTGATACTAGAATTGTTTTCCCCCCCTTGCCAATTGATAAAATTCAGGGGGCCCAAAAACATTGTTTCGGAGAGTGCTTGTCAGTTATTCTAGGCTCTGTACCCAAAACAAATAGGAGAGTAAAGCTCGGGAAATAAAGGCAATTGAAAATAACCGATTGTGTTCAAGTGGAGGGAAAATGAGATAGAAAATATACCTTTTATTTTAATTGAAGTTTTTTGAGATTTAATTTTTTTGGGGGAAATGTACATTTTAGGGATTATTTAGAGCATGTTACACTATCAGAAACTGTCTGTTTCTTCTTTCTTTTCTTTCTTTTCCCTAGAGGTGGGAAAAAATTTCCTTGCTTACCCACACCGTTATTTTTGTCATGAGTTTCCTGTAAAAATTTGTACCCAGTTTCTCTTTCTCTTCACATTCATAGATTCAGGCGGGTAGTTGTGTTGGTCTGAAGCAATAGAACCAGATGGCACCTTTAAGGCCAACAAAGTTTAATTCAGGGTATAAGCTTTCATGTGCATGCATGTGCTGTGCTGTATCAGAATTCCAAAGGTGCTTGCAGACTCAAAAAGGGTGGAGACCCCTGCTCTAGCACCTCTCTGGCGGAGATATGTCCTGTTAAGTCGCTCGCTTAACAAAGCAGTCGGAGAGTGATTCAGCAAAGATTCAGCTTTATTCCACAACTCGAACACAACTCCAACACGGATCAACATCTGATAGCCAGAACAGCTTTTGCATTAAAGCTGTTCCCTTTTTAAACTCTCCCGGCTATTGTAGCCACGCCTACTATACAATTATCAACCAATAAGGTTGTATACATAAGGACCAATCACGGATGTTCCCGCTCAGGGAGCTTGCTGACCAGTGATTGGTTGGTTCTTCCTGGGCTAGCAATGTGATTGGATGGATTTGGATCCTAGCCCAGGACGAAGCTTTACATGGCAAGTCAATTAGATGATTCATGTATTGCAGTGGCAGCTATTGAATACATTACATGTCCTTTTCCTTGAATGACAAAGCTAGAGACTTAGGGGTTTTTCAGACTGCAGCCACCTTTTGCATTTTCGTGCATGTTGTGCCTCTTCTGATGATTGCACATTTGGTGGGATCCATTCAGACTTCCCCTCATGGTTCCTTCTATTCCAGGGTTGGGGGAGGTTGCATTTTTATTTTATTTTTTTTATTTTGCACAGGCACTGAAGTGTTTGAACATTTCAGCAGCCTCATTCGCTCTGCCTCTCTTCCTTGGAATACACGGGGAATGTGCAAAATCTTTACATGCAGATTTGCATGAGAGTAGCCCCATTGGCTTCAGTAAATTTACTCTTGTGTCAATCACGGGAGGCTCTCAAACAGCAACTCCGAAGTGGAAAAGACCATTTATTTGCTCAATCACTTGGCCCCTGACATTTTAAAATGGAAAACATTAGAAGAATGTAACAAAGAAAAGAAGGCTTTTCCCTACTGTGGAGAAAGGTGCAAAGGGTCAAGAGGCAATCTGGTGGATCTAGGCTTGCCAAGTCCCCCGCCCCAGAAGCCCGTTCCCCGCTGCCAGCAGATCAGGCCCTGGGGGGAACCCCACCCCCAAAGTACGTGACGTGCACGTCACCCGGAAGTGACACAACCACGGCGGGCACGCTGGGGGCGGGCCCACGGTAATCCGAGGGAAAACTCTATGGTTTTCCCTTGGATGGTCGTGGCCCCACCCCCAGCATGCCTAGCGTGGTCATGTCACTTCTGGGTGATGTGGTTGCGGTGCGTGTGCGCACTTCAGGAGCAAGCCGAGAGTCCCCCGCTGCAGCAACAGGTAGGACTTGGCAACCCTAGGTGGATCTTACATGAGAGTGTAAAGCAAAAGGAGGACATGATCCCAGCTTTCTCAAGCTGCAGAGGAAGAGGAAGAAAGGCAGAGAAAGGAGACCTTATGTGCACAGAGAGAAAGGGGGGAGGTGCCCCCAATGTGAATGACTGCTTGTTTCAATGCAGGCATCTTCCATGGTTGAAATGTTTCTCTGCTAGGATGCAGATTTCTGGGCGGGGTTTGGTGGGTGAGTTGTGCCAGAAGTCACCAATGCAAAAAACTTAGTTCAGATTATGAGCAGAGGCTTTGTTGTGAATATGTTTTGATTTGAAGGGGGGGAAGTGTGGGTGAAACCCTGGCCCGTAGCTAACATGGGGCCCACAGGGGCCCGGCCCCCTAGTGTTTCTTCTGGGCCCCCTCCCTCCTGGGCTGCCCCCAAAATGCTCCAACTTACCACCTGCATGGTACTTCCATTTAATTAGCTGGTCCCCCCCCCGAGGCCCCCTCCCAGATGTTTACAAAGTTGTCTGAACAGAAAGACACCTTACTTCTTCTTCTTCTTTTTTTAAAGGGAAGCTGAGAATTCAGAGAACCTTATTACACCTATTTTTACAATAGTAAATTGATGAAATGATATTCTAGTGCATTAAAAAAAAAATTAAATCCCTTGGGCTTCCATGGAGGAATCAGGGAACATGGCTCCCATGTGGGCCAAAAAAAAAATCTGAATTCTCCCACCCACACAACAACCATCCAGGCTTTACAGTGCTCTTCCCCAAAACTTTTGAAGCAAAGCAGGTTTAAGAAAGACTAGAGAAAAGCCAGGGGAATCACTGGAGGTGTACAAAGGCACCATGATACTGTGAGGAAGTGGCATACCACATAAAATGGTAAAGGAATGGGAATAGGGAGCGCCTGAATCAGGTCCTCCAAAGCTCATCAGAGTGGTAGGGTAGGTTCATGTGGGAGTAGATGGTCCTTCAGCATCCTTCAAAATGAGCAACTTTTGAAACTTGGCTGCATCTGTCCTCATAACTCTGTTTTATCTGCTGTATATTTATTTATTTATTTATTTATTTATTTATTTATTTATTTATTTTATCTTTCACATTTGTATCCCGCCCTTCCCAGTGGGCCCAGGGCGGCTAACAAGGGCAGGGTGATTACCGTGCCATAATTAAAACATATAAAACATAATATAAACATTCACATTAAAACAATGGTGCTCAGTCAATTACTGAACTCATGAGTCCAGGATGGAACAGGACATTTCTGGTGGTACTCCCATGGTGTTTATACCCAGTGGAGATGGCGTGTTAGATCTTCTTAAGGTTGTCCATGTTCTTCCTCAGGGCCTCGTCAGTAAATCCAATGCGGAACCATGACAGTGGTGGAATAGTGGGGCGGCGGCTCCTACTCAAAACCCTGGAGGAAGAGCTCCGTCTTACAGGCCCTGCGGAACTGTATAAGGTCCCGCAGGGCCCGGAGCCACCACCGAAAAAGCCCTGGTCGCAGCCAGTTTAGCGTCTTTAGGACCCGGGATGACCAACAAATTTTGGGTCCCCGACCATAGTGCTCTTGGGGGAACATGTTAGAAGCTCAAACCAATGGGGCTGCTCAGTATTGGTCATCCCAAACTGGGTCTTAGTGTGATGCCTGCACGGAGCGTGAGCTTTTTTTTAAAAAAAAAAATCAGTGCCAGGGGAGGGACTGTGGCTTTAGTGGAAGAGCCTCTGCTTTGCATGCAGAAGCCCCCCAGTTTAATCCCTGGCATCTCCAGTTAAAGGACCAGACAGTAGTTGATGCAAAAGACCTCCACCTGAGACCCTGGAGAACTGATGCGAAGTCTGAGTACACCATACTGACCTTGATGGACCCATGGTTTGATTCAGTATATGGCAGCTTCCTGCGTGTTCCTGTGTGTTCAGTATCTGTCTTGATGGGCCCGTGGTAAGGCTGATTCCTCCAGCGGTTGCAAGAGAACAGTCATAGATAGGGATGGGCAGGAACCAAACCAGAAAGCAAAATGTGTCACAAATTTTGCCCCTGTTCATGGTTCACAAACCAAAGGTCATGGCGGGTCTACCATCACGGACTTCTTAAGCATTTTGTGATGGTTCATGGATAGAGCAGAAAGAAAGTCCCTTTAAACTCCTGTTTTCTGTTCCCCCACAAAAGCCATAGAAACAGCTGAGTGGTGGGGAGCACGTCTCAGATGCTCAGCTGTTTTTCGAGCTTTCTTGGGACTGCAGAAGAAAGCCCAAAGCAGCTGAGCAGCAGGGAGCACGCTGCTCCCGCCACTTAGCTTTTTGTTGGGGTTTCTGCAAACCCCATTTGAAGGGACTGTGGTCCCTTTCAATGGGGTTTGCGGGGCCACAAATAGGTTCGGTTCACGAATGAATCTCACTGACATGAACCGCCAACTGAATTTTTCCAGTTCGTGCTCATCCCTAGTCATAGACAATGACTAAGGAAATGTTCAGTCTTGGTATACAGGTACAGGAGGAAATTCAACTAAAATCTTAATATCTATAGGTGCAAATTTTGGTAATCAAGCTCAATCACATTTATGAAACCCTTATTCCCATATGCATTTGACAGGAAAGTTTTCTGTAGAAGGTTTGGAGAGCGGGTGGTCATGACAGTGGCTCGAAGCACAGTCAGTTGTATGGAAATTTCTATTCTTGGCTTCTAGAGAGAATATTAAAATAATACTTACATAATTTGGTTTGGGGCTGAAGCGGGGAAGATTAACTGTTTTGGATTTTGTAAACAGCACATTGCGTGCCTGCTATTATCCGACTGGAAGCCAGAGGACACAGTGTGGGGAAATGTTGTGTCTTATTTACATTAGCCCAAAGGGGCCGGCAAGGGAAGAGTTTTTTGCAGTCTTTTACAAGAAGAATTAATCATTTTTGTTACGTTTTAGGAGGGCATATTTTTGGGAACTGGGGGCCGGAGGCCAAAAAGCAAACCTTTCTGTCAGTGAGGAGCATCATGGGGAAGTTTTCTTATATTGTTGAAAATGTTAGTTGGCACACTGGGGTGGTTTGGTTTAGTTAACAAGTTTCAAACATGGTTTTTCAAAAAGAATCCTGCGCCCCGGTGTCATGGAGAACTTGCTGCATGAAAGGCACGAATGCTGGGCAGATTTTCAGGGCACGATCACACCGCAACATCTGAGAAGCATAGCGTACCCATGGCCAGCCCGTGGCGTGCCACCGAAGATGCGCATTTTAAAAGTACCTGCAAAGATCTACTAGCAAATGGTTTGCCATGGGCTGCAGACGGACTCGTTTGGTGTGATCGTGCCGGCACGCGCCTATTCTCTCCGACCGTCCTCTTTGCAGCGCGCGCCGAAGAACGAAACCCCGGTGCACCACTGTCACGTCTGATCGCATAATGGCAGATCAGAATGTGATGGTGCAAATAGCCACGCCTCCCCCCCCCCGCATTTTCTGGCAAGCCATTATGCGATCAGACGAGTCCGTCTGCAGCCCGTGGCAAACCATTTGCTAGTAGATCTTTGCAGGTACTTTTTAACTGTGCATCATCGGCAGCACACCACGGGTTGGCCATGGGTGCGCTACGCTTCCCAGATGTTGCGTGTGTGATCGCGCCCCGAAAATCCACCCAGCACTCGTGCCTTTCGCGCGGCAAATTCTCCATGTGACCGGGGCCTTGGTTTCTTTCTGTTAAAAGGAATTTGGTGCTGACCACATTATTACAATTGTTGTAGTGGAAAGCGCCATCAGGTCACCGCTGACTTAGGTCGACTCCGTAGGGTTGTCCAGGCAAGAGATGTTCCGAGGTGGTTTGTCCTTGCCTGGCTCTGCAGCACGACCCTGGTGTTCCTTGGTGGTCTCTCATGCATTTACTAACCAGGGCTGACCCTGCTTAGCTTCCAAGATCAGGCTATTCTGGTTTGATCGGGTACACCAATAAAAAGTGCATTTTTTATTTATTTCAAATTTCCCTCACCTTTCTTTTTATCCGAAGAAAATCCCCCCATGGCTTCAAAATTTCTAGAACTTTCACACTTCCCGTCTCCCAGGTTCAAGTCTTACAAGTCCAATACCCTAACCACTTTAATGGCTGTCTGTTTTCCTGACCTGAAAAAAGGTAAAGGTTCCCTTGTTCGAAAGCCAGTCGAATCCGACTCTAGGGTTACGGTGCTCATCTCCGTTTCCAAGCCAAAGAGCCAGCACTGTCCGAAGACGTTTCTGTGGTCATGTGGCCAGCATGACTAAACACCAAGGCACACGGAACGCTGTTACCTTCCCACTGAAGTGGTGCCTATTTATCTACTTGCAATTTCTTGTTTTTGAACTGCTAGGTTGGCAGGAGCTGGAACTAGAGACGGGAGCTCACTCCGTCATGCGGCACACTCGGGTCTCGAACTGCTGAACTACTGACCTTCCAGAGCCTGCAGTTCAGCGTCTTAACCACTTGAGCCACTGCAGCTCCTGACCTGAAACCAGTCAGTATTTTCCCTATTGGATGGGGAACATATGAGCTCCTATCAAGGCAATCTGTTTCCCCAGTGCAACAAACAGTAGCTCCACCAAGCGGTTTGAAGTAAATGAAAACTGCATTTGGGGGGGGGGGCGGAGATTTCAGCCCTCGATCCATCCTCCATCCCACATCTTAACGTCTGCAGCAACTATTTACAAATGAAAAAATGTACTGGAGTTTGATTCATGGATTTATATATTTATTCAGAATATTTTTATGCTGCCTCTCCAGGAATCTGCTTGAGGCGACTTACTTACAAAATAAAATCATAGTAAAAACAAAGCATTACAAGATATTAATTAATATCCAGCATTGGGGATGAGGGAACCAGGGCAGCACAGAACTATAGGATATAAAAACAGTTTAAAATAACAGTTTCCAGACTAAAATAGAGATTAAAAAAATCAGCCCCTTAATTAAAAGCCTGGGTGAATTGAAACGTTTTGGCCTGGTGCTAGACTTGCTAGTAAGCAGCTAAGCAGTTACCAGGAGCCTTTAGTGGGCACAGAGAGGTGCACTGGGCCTTCACGCCAGAGCTCTCATGTCACTTAGAGCCTGTTTGGTGTAGTGGTTAACTGTGTGAACTCTAATCTGAGAGAACCGGGTTTGATTCCCGGCTCCTCCACTTGCACCTGGCTGGATGACCTTGGGCAAGCCGTAGTTCTGATAAGAGCTGCCCTTGAAAAAGGGCAGTGTCTGTCAGAGCTCTCTCAGCCCCACCTACCTCACAGGGTGTCTGTTGTGGGGAGCGGAAGGGAGAGGAGTTTGTAAGCTGCTCTGAGACTCCTTTGGGTAATGAAGGGCGGGGTACAAATCCAATCTCTTCTCTTCTTCTTCTTATGGTGAACACCGAAAGTGAGATCATGGGATGCTTTAGGATTTGAAAAACTCTGTGGCAAAACGATAGAGTTCTCATACCCGTAAGAGTGTCCATGACATCAGTTCTGGGTTTTGCCAGAAGCAACACCAGCTCACTGTTCTTATGCGGGCTCATGCCCTCATCCCCCCCCCCCCCATTTCTTTCAGCTGGTGCTTGAGGCACTGGCAGGCGACACTGGATTGCTGGCAACTATACCTGGTGCCTGGGGGGGGGGGGAAGTAACGTAGGGGTCAGGTGCATCTCAGTGCGAAAAACATTCCAGAAGCCAGGTGCCACCACTGAACATGTCCTATCTCTGGTTGCCAGCTGTCTCACCTCTGAAAGTGGGGACAAAGAGAGCCAGGCTTGTGACACAGATCGTGACTGGCGAGCTGGATCTTCCTGTGTCCTGTTTGGTTTGGCCTTACATGAAAAGTCTAGAGAAACAGGACAGGGAATCCAAGGAAATGCATGATGACAATCGCCAGGAGCGCACAGGAGCGGCACTCCGGCAGTAAAGAGCCCAGGGGGTGGGCACATGCAACAAGCCCCACTCCCTGCTCCCAGGAGCTCTCAGTCAGAGCAAGAAGCAGCCTGGTAAGTTGCAGAGCCTGCCCCCGGCCCCCCGGTCTAAGACAGTCCAGTGGCACCTTTAAGACCAAGTTTTATTCAGGCACGTTTCTCCCCCCCACCCCAATAGCTAGCAATCCAAAACAGCCCAGTGGAGCCTGAGCGGTGGGTGTTGCCTTCTGACACACTTCCGGTGATGTCAGAGGGGTGTGGCTTATGCAAATAAGTTATGCAAATAAGTTATGTTAATGAGCTCCTGCACCTCTTTTTCTACGAAATGACCCCTGTTTAGAGCAATGATACTCACTCAGTGGCTCCGGACATGCCACCTGTGGCTCTTCAAAGCATGGTGTAGTGGTTAAGAGTGGTTGACTCTAATCTGGAGAACTGGGTTTGAGTCCCAACTCCTCCACACAAAGCCTGCTGGGTGACCTTGGGCCACTCACAGTTCTCCCAGAACTCTCTCAGCCCCACTGACCTACCTCGCAAGGTACCTGTTGTGGGGAGAGGAAGGGAAGGAGGTTGTAAGCTGTTTTGAGACAGACGAGGCCTGCTGGGTTACCTTGGGCCAGTTGCCTTCTGACACACTTCCGGTGATGTCAGGGGGTGTGGCATATGCAAACAAGTTATGCTAATGAGTTATGCTAATGAGCTCCTGCACCTCTTTTTCTACGAAATGACCCCTGACAATCGCTCAGTAGCCAGTAATGTGGCGGTCCAGTCCCAGAGGCAGTTTTGTAACATGAAATGCTACACAGGAATGCAAAAACCCAGTTTTGCAGTGTCCCCGTTTCCATTAAGGGAGACCTCCTGTTCTGAAAGGCTAAATCCCATCCTATTATAGTATCATTTGCCGTGAAAATAAAATCTTGTCCGTTTCCTGTTATATAAGCAGTTAAGCTGATCAGCTGACTTAGCAGCAGCAGGAGTCTGAAGTAGCTGTCTTTGCTGCGCCGTAAAAGATAAGCTGTGCTTAGCTTGTCTCAGAGTCCCCCGTTGGCTTTTCATCAGAAAAGGGATAACTGATCTGTAGGAGGGGCTCTCACTTGGGAAGAAATACCATCAAATTGTAGGCCTCAGGCTGCACTGTATTGGGGGATACGTCCAGGGCTCAGTTGTAAGGGCCAGGCAACTGCTGTAGCTGCACACAGTCAGTTTGGTTGGGGCTGATACATGATCTAGGTTAGCCAGTGTTAAATACATAGCCCAGTAAAGCATCGTGGTACTTGACCATTTGAGACGATACTGCTTTTTCGTTGTGGCACACACATTCACGTGTGAATATCATGGAGCCAGTTTGGTGTAGTGGTTAAGTGCGCAGACTAATCTGGGAGAGCCGGGTTTGATTCCCCACTCCTCCACTTGCAACCTGGCTGGATGATCTTGGGCAAGCCGTAGTTCTGATAAGAGCTGTCCTTGAAAAAGAACCGTTTCTGTCAAGAGCTCTCTCAGCCCCACCTCCCTCACAGTGTGTCTATTGTGGGGAGGGGAAGGGAAAGGAGCTTGTAAGCTGCTCTGGGACCCCTTTGGGTAGTGAAGGGCGGGGTATAAATCCAATCTCTTCTTCATCTCTTCTATAAATGTGTGTGCAGAGAGAGCTGAGCCAGCTTTCCTCCTCGGGTTGTGAGGCCTGGCATGGCAACCGGGGGGGAAGGCAGGTACTTACTGTGGGGCGGCAGCGATCATTGTCACCGTGTGACGATGTCACCTCCGATGTGATCCAGAAGCGCCTGCATTGCACCAGGGTGACGCTCTAGCACTCACCCCCAGACACTATGCAGTTTCTGAGCCAGCACTAGAGTGTCACCTCGGTACGATGCCGGCACTTTCAGGCCCTGCCAGAAGTGACATCATTGCACGATGACAAACAGTCTGCCTCCCCCCTTTGCAATCCTGCTTTCTCCTGCTGACCAGATGAGCCGGCATTGGCCACAATCGCCATTGGCTGGCACCTGGTAAGCCTGCTTCTCCCTGTCACGTTTTTATCCTGCCTTTTCTCCAGGGCCTGCCATCAATGTTCCCTCTAAGCTGTGGAGTCTTGTGAGCAAAAATTCTATTTTGTGAGCTACCAGCATTAAAGTTGTGAGCAAACGATTTGGCTACCGCATAAATTAGTTTGCTCTGGAGCCCTCCTTCCTGAGCGAAGACAAAAATGTGTGAGCCGGAGGCTAAAAAACGGTGAGCTAGCTCACACTCACTCAGCTTAGAGGGAACACTGCCTGCCATCCTCAGCAGGTCTACTCAGAATCTTACTCCAGTCTCATCAAAGAGGGGTTTACCCCCAGAAAAGTGTTCTTAGGATTGCACTGCCAGAAGGGTGCTCCTAATTCTCCTCTGTGAATGTTATCTTCACAACAACCCTGAAGTGAAGGTTAGGCTGAGACGGAGTGTGCGGCCCAAAGTCACCCAGTGGTCTTCTTGACTACGTGTGGTGCTGTATGGAGGTTTCCTCCCTCCTGGTCCAATGCACAAACCCCGCTGTATTCAACCCTCATCTGATCTCTTCTACAGCATACGTGAATGCAAGTTACTTTGGTTAAAGCTTTTTTTCCTTCACAATCAAATAACCTGCAATATAATATTGAGGAGGAGGAGGAGGAAGAAATTATTATTATTATTATTACATAGGATTTTTACCCCGCCCACCCCCGAAGGGCTCTGGGCGGCTTACAGAAATTAGATTTATACCCTGCCCTTCACTAGCCGAAGGAGTCTCAGAGTGGCTTACAATCTCCTTTCCCTCCCCCTCCCCACCACAGACACCCTGTGAGTTGGTGGGGCTGAGAGAGCTCTTTGGAGAAATTCTCCTGAGAGAACAGCTCTGAAAGAACGTATGACTGACCCAAGGTCATGCCAGCAGCTGCATGTGGAGGAGTGGGGAATCAAACCTGGTCCTCCCAGATTAGAGTCCGCACTCATTACCTCTACACCAAACTGGCTCCACTACACCAAAATATGCTGGATCAGATGAGTGGTCCCTCTTGTCCAGCATCCTGTGTCACACAGTGGCCAAACAGTTGCCCTGGAGGGCCAAACAAACAGGACATAAGACACCAGTCACCTCTCTGCTGCTGCCTCCCAGCACTGCTATTAAGAGGTCTGCTCCCTCTGTAGATGGAGGTTCCCTTCAGTCACCATGGCTAGTGGCAATCGAACCTCTGGGAAAGCCCAGAAGTGACATCATGCCTGTCTAGGAATCACCAGAAGCACTGTGGTTTTACCATAGAGTTTCTGGTGATTCCTAGGTATGACATTACTTCTGGGTTTCTGCCAAAAGTGACAGAACTCTATTGGCCTGAGGATTGTTTTTTTTTTAATTTCTGGTTTTTTTTTTTGTTTGTTTAATTTACACCCCTGCCATACAGAGCACACCAAGTTGGAACAAGAACACACCAAGCTCAGGGACATGAATAGCGGGTCCGATCCTGCTCCCATAAGTGGTTGTCAATTTCCAAGATGTTCTAATGCTACAAGCATAATAGTGTTGTAGCCATCCAGAGTATAGGCTTGACAACTGTAGTTCTCAGGGGTTGTTAATCGCAATTACAGTGAAGGCTGTGGACGTTGGGAATTTCTGTGACAAAATGCTGGTGGAGTAGCACAGCAAATTAGCATGGGCGATATGCCATCTAAATCAAACCCAGCGACGCCTTAAAGACTAGCTACATTTGTTTCAGGATGAGCTTTTGTGAGTTACAGCCCACTTCGTGAGACAGATCCGTGATGAAAAACTCTACCAGGGGATTTTTATGGGGCAAGTTAGGTGGGGGACAAGTCAAAGCTTGGTGTGAATTTACACTATGAGCCTTTCCAGGATACATCACGACGTAAGGGGGAAAGGAGGAGCTGATATAGAATGGATGAGTCTGAGTCCTGCCTTGCAAAGTCTTGTACAGGATTCTACCCACAGTCCTTGCATTTGTGCACTGCCAACACGGCAGCGCTACAGGCTACTCTCCCCCGGCCCAGCACAGGCATTTCAAAAGAACATCTATTGTTATCACTGGGACAGGGACTTATATCCAGATAGGGGCAAGAGAATACCGCATCAGTTCTCTCATTATTTCTCTCATTATCTGCACGTAAATGTTTCATTAACACAAAAGCACCAAGAAGCTGTAAACAAACGCTATACATCAGATAGAAATAGTACTACAGTGTATTCAGCGAAAAAACAGTCACTGTATAAATAGTGCAAAAAAGACGTCCAGCAATGATTGCAGTTGACGAAGTTCTCCGGAAAATCGTTTCGTGGGGACTTCCTCTGAATGGGACCACAACAATGGCGTGTCGCACTTTGATAGGGCTGCCAAATGCAGCCGGGGGGCGGGGAATCCCCCGTTTCCCAGTGCGCCGGAATCGGGGCCCGGGGAAAACCCCACCCCCGCGTGCGCGTCACCCGGAAGTGACGTCGCACACTGGGGGCGGGGCCACGTGATTTGAGGGGAAAACTCTTTGTTTTCCCCTCAAATCGCGTGGCCCCGCCCCCAGCGTGCGACGTCACTTCCGGGTGACGCGCGCGCGCACACACACCCGGGATCGTCCGGGAGCCCCCCGCTCCCGGACGATCCAGATTTGGCAACCCTACGCTTTGAATATACCATGCTTAAACATGACAATTGAGGATATGCAGGGCTCTTTTTGTAGAAAAAGCCCAGCAGGAACTCATTAGCATATTGGGCCACACCCCTGACAGCACAGCTCATTAGCACATTAGGCCACACCCCCATGTTACCAGAAGTGTGGTCATCCAGCCACACCCACCTTTTGCTTCTTATTCTGTTTACTTTGTTTGTGGTCAAAACCCAGGGCTTTTTTGTAGCAGGAACTCCTTTGCATGTTAGGCCACACAGCCCTAATGTAGCCAATCCTAATGAGTTCCTGCTGTTGGGTGTGGCCTGTTATGCTAATGAGTTCCTGCTGGCCGTGGCCAACTTGGGAGCCAGCCAGAACTCCGTTCCTGTGCGTTCCTGCCCAAAAATAGCCCTGATTATATGACTTCTGAGAAGTTACAGTTATTATTGTTAGTGTACACAGTGATGAACAAGGAATAGAAGACACGCCATTGTTGTTGTGGTCCCGTTCAGAGGAAGTCCTCACGAAACGAAATGATATTCCGGAGAACTTTGTCAACGGCAATCATTTCTGGACGTCTTTTGCACTATTTATACAGTGACTGTTTTTGCTGAATACACTGTAATAGTATTTCTATCTGATGTATAGAGTCTGTTGACAGCTTTTTGGTGTTTTTATGTTATAGTTTGAGCTGTTACCTTCAGTGCGTGTAAAAGTTTCATTGGCAGCCTGAATCAAACTGACTAGCCCAATGTCGTCGCATCTTGGAAGCCGGCAGGGTCAGCCATGGTTAGTACTTGGATGGGAGACCCCCAAGGTAGCCTAGGAAGGCAGTGGCAAACCACCTCTGTTTATCTCTTGATTTGAAAACAGCATGGTCTTGGGGTTGCCATGAGCCAGCTGTGACTCGATGCCACACCATTACTGTAATAATTACTAAATGTTTCATTCCTCTGGCCTACAAATGCTCCATCTATTTTTTTTCGGTGTTTCACTGAATATTGAGAGGAACTCACATTTTAGTTTGCTATAACAGGGCCATATGTGTGTGGCTGAAGAACAGTGTTCCCTTAGAGGGATGTGTACGTATTGACGTCTTTCAGGTGGGGGAAATAAAAGCTACGTAACAGCAGCCTCTGAGATCTCTTACTGCTGTCCGGCCTGCACAGTTCAGGGGAACCACTGTGGTGTAGTGCTTCGTTTTTTAATTTAGAAGAAGAGAAGAGATTGGATGTATACCCCACCCTTCATTCCCCGAAGGAGTCTCAGAGCGGCTCACAAACTCCTTTCCCTCCCCCTCCCCACAACAGACACCCTGTGAGGTCAGTGGGACTGAGAGAGCTCTTGCAGAAACTGCTCTTTTTCAAGGACAGCTCTTATCAGAACTACGGCTTGCCCAAGGTCGTCCAGTCAGGTGCAAGTGGAGGAGTGGGGAATCAAACCCGGTTCTCCCAGATTAGAGTCCGCGCACTTGCTTTTCCAGTTTAACCTTGTGAAGTAGGCTAGGGTGAGAGAGTGTGGTGGGCCCAAGGTCACCCAGCAGTCTTGCATGGCAGAGTGGGGATTTGACCTCAATGGTCCCAGGTCCTGGTGTGGCACTCTAATGACTATACTATTTGAGTGCATTGTTTTACATTGCATAAGATGACTTCTATCTCAGCAAAAAGGGCAGGCTACAATAAAGTAAATAAAATACTCTTCTGGCTCTAGTGGGTTAAGTGTTAAACAAGAGCCAAGGAGACTTGGGTTTATATGCTACTTACTGGGTGACTTTGGGCTAGTCACTCTTTCTGAGAGCCAGTTTGGTGTAGTGGTTAAGAGTGTGGACTCTCATCTGGGAGAACCGGGTTTGATTCCCCACTCCTCCACATGCAGCTGCTGGGGTGACCTTGGGTCAGTCACAAGTTCTCTTAGAGCTGTTCTCTCAAGGGCAGCTCTCAAGAGAGCTCTCTCAGCCCCACCTACCTCACAGGGTGTCTGTTGTGGGGAGGGGAAGGGGAAGGGATTGTAAGCCACTCTGAGACCCCTTTGGGTAGTGAAGGGTGGGGTATAAATCCAATCTCCTCTTCTTCTTTGGTGTAGTGTAGAGCCAGTTTGGTGTAGTGGTTAGGAGTGTGGACTCTAATCTTGAGGACCAGGCTTGACTCCCCACTCCTCCTCCACATGCAGCCTGCTGGGTGACCTTGGGTCAGTCACTGTTCTCTCAAAGCTGTTCTCTCAAGAGCAGTTCTCTCAGAGCTACCTCTGAATGTCCCTTGCCTTGAAAACCCTATCGGGTTGCTGTAAGGCGGCTGCAACTTCTCAGCACTTTCCACCACCACCAGTCTAGAGAGACCCAGTTTGGTGTAGTGGTTAGGAGTGTGGACTCTAATCTTGAGGACCAGGCTTGACTCCCCACTCCTCCTCCACATGCAGCCTGCTGGGTGACCTTGGGTCAGTCACAGTTCTCTCGAAGCTGTTCTCTCAAGAGCAGTTCTCTCAGAGCTTTCTCAGTCCCACCTACCTCGCAGGGTGTCTGTTGTGGGGAGAGGAAAGGAAAGGAGAATGTAAGCCGCTTTGAGACTCCCAGTGAAGGGCAGGGTATAAATCTAATCTCTTCTTCTACTCTTCTTCTTCATCTAACCTATCTCACAGGGTTGTTGTGAGGACAAAATGGTGGAGGAGAGGCCATGTACTGCCGCCTGAGCTCTTTGGAGGAAGGGTGGGATAAAACTGTGCTGATGGACATTCTGCATTGTGTAAAGCCAATACATGGTGGTGGTGGTGGGAAGTGCCGTCAAGTCTCAGCTGACTTACGGCAACTCCTCATGGGGTTTTCAAGGCAAGAGACGAGCAGAGGTGGTCTGCCATTGTGTTAGCCAAATTGCCTTGAATTATTAATTAGTCTGGGGGAAGTTATGATTATTAATTTGGCAATAGGCAAATTAGGGTTCACACCAATGTATACAGAATTCCCACCTTTACTGTAAACACCAGAACAGACACAGAGACTGTATTCAGTAAAATATAATGTCTTTTTACTGGGGAATATATATCATTCAAACAATACACAACCACACACACATTTATAGAACTAAGGAAGCAGAGGTGATTGATAGTTTATAGAGGGGTTATACAACCTGGTCCAGATGTGCAGAGGTCCATGGATTGTGGCCTAAACTCAGAGAGCTTAGGGGGGGACTGCCATTTTGGATTATGGCAGAAAACACATGGGCTGAGGCCATGTTTACGCTGGGATATACCCTATGGAAGACAAGGCAGACCAATGGCTGGTCCTGGGGGCTGGTCTCAGGTGAGAACAATAGATTTCCTGGACCAATTATGAGTCCCAGGGGTGTGTGGCATCAGGATGGGCAAGGCCTAGATGTGACCAATGAGCTTCCAGAGAGGCAGGGTCTGGATTTAACAATAGAAGCCAGGTGCTGGGTGGCTAGTTGAATGGATTATCTGACCACTAATGGTCCTGACCAGGGTAAACAAAAGGTGGGAGACGTCCCTGATTAGCATCAGGAAGGATCGTTAATAATTATCCCGGTATCTTGAGGGACAGAGTAGAAAAGACAAGTATTCAGACAAAGAATTAAATAGACTTTAGAAAGGTAGATACTTTACCTGCTAGAACTCATTGTTATTCCATAAGCATAGTCTCTGCTGGGTGGAGGGGGAAGACTAGAGGCTTGCTCTGAGGTTGCCTGTCACCTGAAAATGGAGACCCCTATTTCAGAGCTGTGGCTAGCTCTGTGTCTCAGAACCAAGAGTGCCTTCCTTGGCCTGAATTTTGTGGGTCTCTGGATCAGGTTAGAAGTGGAGTGCCCCTGCTATTGGGGCTACCTAAGAGTAAAAAGCAGCGCCTCTGGCAACAATTGCCTGCCTCTGCATAGCGACCCTGAAATTCATTGGTGGCCTCCCATCCAGTACCAACCAGGGCTGACCCTGCTTAGTTTCTGAGATCTGATGAGATCAGGGCAAAACCGAAAAATAGGAGTGAGCAACAACAACAACAAAACCTCTTGATATTTTGTCCACTTTGCTTTCCTGGGCTAGTTTCTGGAGAGGTGAAGTCCGATGGAGAAATTTGGGGGTGGAGCGTCTCTATTTCCATGCCAATCTAATTACAAAGGGGGTGAAGGTTGTCTTGTTCAAGAGGAAAGAGGGCACTGCTGCAGAATCATACCCCGCGTATTTACGATCTCCTGTCTCCCACCTCTGCCATTAAGTTTGCCACTTGCACAAACTCCGAGAGCACGGAAGCAGCTCAAAAGGAAGTGCGGTAGTGTGCTGAGTCAGCATTGCTTGGGGGAGAGAAAGGCCCTCTCTTGACCTATTGACATGGGAAGGCATGCAATATTTAGAAGGGGTGGGAAATGTTAATGCCATATGGCGCAAAACGGACTCAGCCACAGCTAGCATCTTCTGCATTCAGTCCTGAGGGAGACGCTGAGGTGCCAAAACACATTGACCTGCTTGTTCTTTGCTTGCCAGGAAAAAAAGAAAGGAGACCCCGTAACTAACTGATTTGTGGTGCATAAACTTCCCCTGCTTTTGCTGAGAGTGCATGATCCAGTTTCTTCTTGGCGATTATGTCCCCGCTGGGAGTAGCTGCATGCATGGCCTGTGGAAATAAAAGATTTTCATAATATATTTATTCATGGAGCAAGTCAATGCGTTTTAATGTCTTAAGGTGAAGATTGCCGCTGATTTGTCCCTTTCCGTTCACCTCGTTTGTTTTAGTAATATTTATAGATTAGCGTTTCATAGCAACCCAGAGTGGGAATGTGGCCAATAAGATTTTTCGTCCGCTGATAAGGCCGCCGATGTGTTATCACATCCACTTGCCATCTGGCCTGAAGATGCCAAATGGCCCTGATATTTCATTGATTTATTTAATATGCTAATCTACCATGCTGTCAGTGGAGTTCCTGAGGCGGTGTACAGATTAAAAACTGAAGACGGCCGATAAAATACGATAAAACCAGCTCTCTAAGACAGATGTGTAAATCAAGGGCTAAGAACCAAGGGTACAATAATAGATTGAAATAAATCTCACAGCCCACCTCAGAAATTAATTAGCAGCACAGAAAAAGAATTGGCAGGAGCCCCAAAAAGAACCCCAAGTGAAGAAAACATCCCTCAGCAAGCACTCGGAAAGAAAAGGATGGACGCTTTAACCCAATACCAATGGAGCTTTCTGCTAGGCCAGGGGTGGCCAAACTGTGGCTCAGGAGCTGCATGTGGCTCTTTCACACATATTGGGTGCATTCGGACAGGGCATTTCAGCCGGCATAAACTGTACCGGTTGGAACCGTTGCAGTTTATGCCGGCTGAAACGCGATCACACTTACCTCCTGCCTACGGAGCCCATCGCTGTATGCCCGTTCACACACAGCGGACATCGGCGGTTTTTTTAACTCAGTTTGCGCATGCGCGTAGGCAGCCATCCACAGAATGGCGATCTTCGCGCATGCGTAAAACACCCTGACCCGAAAAGCATGCCCTGAAGAGAGAGGTTTGCCCAAGTGGATACCCCCAACCAAAAAAAAAAAATGGCGGGCGAAAATCGGAAGCCTCGGGCTTCCAAATGGAAGTGGCTGTACAACGGTGGAGAGCGATCAGACGGGGGGGGGGTAAAGCGATTACAACCGTTGCACTCAGGATACCACCACTTGGGGACCTAGTGGCAGAATACAATGGTTTAAAGCTCTTTGCAACGGTTAGGGACGAAAGGCAGATGTTCGCCGTGTGAACGCCGGTAAGTACACCGATCCCAACCGGCACCTATACCGTTGCAAATGCCCCGTCTGAACGCACCCATTGTGTGGCTCCCGGCAGGGGGGCTGGAGGAGCTAAATATCATTAGCAAACAAATATAATTGGACAAATAAATATCATTATCAATATCTGCTTTTACCGCTTTTGTTATTATTTTTGGCAGTCTCGTTTAATATGTTCTCGAAGGCTTTCACGGCCGGAGTTCATCAGTTGCTGTAGATTTTCCGGGTTGTGTGGCCGTGGTCTTGGCGTCATAGAACTTGACGTTTCTCCAGTAGCTGTGACTGGCATCCTCAGAGGTATAGCACAGAGAGATGGAGTACTTGACACAGAGAGTACTCCATCTTTCTGTGTTATACCTCTGAGGATGCCAGTCACAGCTATTGGCGAAATGTCAGGTTCTACGATGCCAAGACCACAGCCACACAACCCGGAAAATCTACAGCAACTAAAGTCTCATTTAATGTTACTAAAAAGCAAGTTTGCATATTCCCCAGTAAAAATGTGTAATATCTGTTCATGTCTTGCGGCTCTCAAACATCTGACGTTTATTCTATGTGGCTCTTACATTAAGCAAGTTTGGCCACCCCTGTGGTAGGCAGACAGCTAGAGAGAGGGTGGTTTGCAGTGAGGTGTCAAGACTTTATGGGTTATTCACCTCACTTGCTAAGACTCAGGAGGGACAGGCATGGGGCAGAGCCTCTGATGCAGATATTAGTTATACATCTGACATCCGATTCATGTGGCAGCGTGTGCGTGTGAAGTGCTGTCAAAT
The DNA here is from genome assembly GCF_001447785.1 of Gekko japonicus. Lineage (NCBI taxonomy): Eukaryota > Metazoa > Chordata > Lepidosauria > Squamata > Gekkonidae > Gekko > Gekko japonicus. The sequence goes on along the minus strand of NW_015171525.1, from coordinate 418,088 downwards.
CGCTTCTGACTTAATGGCAACTCTTCAGTGACCTCCAAAACATCTTATCGTGAACAGCCTTGCAAATTGAGGGCCGTGGCTTCCTTCATCAGAGTCCATCCATCTCATGTTGGGTCTTTCTCTTTTCCTGCTGCCTTCTACTCTTTCCTCACATCATTGTCTTTTCTTCTGGCTCTTGTCTTCTCCTCATGTGATCGAAGTACGATAGTCTCAGTTTAGCCATTCTAGCTTCTAGGGGGAGTTCAGGCCTGATTTGGGCTAGAACCCACTTGTTTGTCTTTTTGGCAATCCGCAGTATCCATACAACTCTCCTCCATTAAGGTAAAAGGTAACGGTAGAGGTTCCCTTGCTTGAAAGCCAGTCGAGTCCGACTCTAGGGTTGCGGTGCTCATCTCCGTTTCAAAGCCGAAGAGCCAGCGCTGTCCGAAGACGTTTCTGTGGTCATGTGGCAGGCATGACTAAACACCAAGGCGCACGGAACGCTGTTACCTTCCCACCGAAGTGGTACCTATTTATCTACTTGCAATTTCTTGCTTTCGAACTGCTCGGTTGGCAGGAGCTGGAACTCCGTCATGCGGCACACTCGGGTCTCGAACTGCTGAACTAATGTCCTTCCACAGCCTGCAGTTCAGCGTCTTAACCACTTGAGCCACCTCAGCTCCTCCATTACCACATTTCAAATGAATCAACTTTCTTCCCGTCAGCTTTCTTTATTGTCTAACATTCACACCCATACGTAGTAATGGGTAATTGACTACCTTGGCTGCCAGCAAGCCATCTGGACATTTAAAGATCTTTTCCTTCATGGCTGTCCTTCCCAGTCTCGGTCTCCTTCTGATTTCTTGGTTGCAGTCTCCCTTTAGTTTGCCAATGGAGCCGAGGAATTTTTTAAACAGAAAAACCTTTTAAACGTTCAATTTCTTCACCATCAACCTCAAAGTTGTGCAATTCCCCAGCAGTCATTACTGTTGTCTTCTCGATGTTCCACTAGAATCCTGCTTTGGCACTTTCCGCTTTAACCCTCCTCGGTAGTCATTCCAAGCGTTCACTATTTTTCTGCCAGTAGTGTGGTATCTTCTGCATATCTCAAATTGTTAATGTTCCCTCCACCAGTCTGCCCTCCACTTTCATCTAAATCCAATCCAGTTTTCCTTATGATATGTTGGAGCAGATTTAAATCGATACTCATTCACTCAGGTAGATCCAGGGAGCACTGAACGTGAAACCTGCCGAGCTGCAAACATGTGGCAGGAAGTTGTGTGACATCAGAGACATGTGACAGGCAGAAGGATTCCAGATTGATGACCTCATTGATGTCAAGGCCAGACCTGTGGGCAGTGGACCAAAAGGGCAAGGAAATACTAATCCAGCACCAGGATGTACACCATAGCCAGGAGTTCCTGAGGGATAGCTATTTTAGTCTGTTGCAGCTTCCATAGCAGTTATTTATACTTATAAGCAACTGATGGGTGGGTATGGGGAGATGTTACAAAGAGAGGCCAGTCTGAAACAATACTCAATCAAAGATAAATCCATCCATACAGAGTGGGAGAGGACCACTCCTAGCTTTATAAGATGAACGTAGTAAGATAATCATACAATCTAATCAAAGAAGGCGCAGAATGAAACATGATAAACAGAACTAATTAACATCTACAAAGGGCTGCCATGCTGAGCTATTAACATTTATAGTGATTGAAGAAATCCAACTTTTTGTTCAAGCTTGGGGGAGGGATCACGTTGAATCTCTTGATGGATCCTAATTCAGCACTTTCAAGTTGGATTCTCCCTTTGAAGTAACCTTTAGTTTGTCAGCAATATGTCCTGGAAGATTAAAATGTTCTTCTACTAGTTTCTGAATACTGTGGTTTTTAATGTCAGATTCATTGTAACATCTCCCCATACCTGCCTTTCTCTGGCTTGTAAGTACAAATAATTGCAATGGATGTACACCCTATCAGTGTTTCCTCTAAGCTGAGTTAGTGTGAGCTAGCTCACAGTTTTTTAGTCTCCAGCTCACACGTTTTTGTCTTAGCTCGGGAAGGATGGCTCCAGAGCAAACTAATTTATGCAGAAGCCAAATTGCTCACTCACAACTTTAATGCCAGGAGCTCACAGAGTAGAATTTTTGCTCACAAGACTCCACAGCTTAGAGGGAGCATTGCACCCTATGCATCTGACTCTCAAAAGCCTATGCTGGAACAACATTTATTAGTCTAAGGTGTGCTGGATGTCTTCTTCTTTTGCTTATTATCTTAAGGAACAAGCCAGGAGTCAGAGCCATGACGGAATCCTCCGCAGTCACAGAGTGACCTTGCTTGCCTGCACACAAATAGAGTCAGGAGGCCTGGCTTTCTCTCTGTGCATGCACAGTAACAGGAGGACATTGCAAATAGCAGCAAAAGATGCGCGGACTTTTGCACACACTAAATAACATGCTTCCAATCCACTTTCAATGCACTTTGCAACTAGATTTTTCTGTGTGAAATGGCAAAATCAGCTTGAAAATGGTCACTGGAGTGGATTGAAACTGCATTATTTGGCATGTGTGAAAGCGAGAAAGAAGGACTCCCTAGAGACTTATAGCACAGCTGGTGGGGATCCAAGACCTGCCTGTGGGTGCCCTCACTTGGGTTGAAGACCACAGCTTTCCCACTGAAAACAAAAACAGGGACGATTGTGTCTTGAACAGCTAAATTATTGGCTTTTGCAGAAGGATGGCTTTGTCATTTGGTCACATGCCACGTGCTAGGATAAAAGCCAAGATACAACAAAGGAGCCTTTTGTTCTGCCATATCTATTCTTGTATGTGTTTGAAGTGGAAGTAGGACTGCGATAAAGAATTCACTTATTGTTGCGGGAGCCCGAGCTGGAGCCTCAGGAGCTTTTGCACCTGGCTTTGAGCAAACCTTGGTGTCAGCACATCGTCATTTGTTTAGCCAAAAACTGAAAGGCGGCTGCGGGAAATGTAAACAGCATTGTGCTGAAGTTTATGCTCTGCAATCTGCCACGGATGATTTTTTCAAAGGCTAATGCAATGTTTGATTCAAGCAAATAACCAGAAGGTTGCATATTTTCCCTTAGATCCTCCAATTTTTAAAAATAAACCTGATTGAAAAATGTTTGCTATCATGGGTATTTACTTAAACTTTTTTAGAAAACTGATTGTGGACACGGATACCTTTGGGGCAGGAATTTCTCCCAGTACAATTGATTCTTCTTCCAGCTCATTTCAAATGCTGTTTAAAGGAAATGTAGGCAGACCTTTAGAATATATATCCAAAGAAGTAAACTTGATAATCTAAGTAAAAAATTTTTAGCAGCCACAGAGAATAGTACCATTTTATAAAAGTTTCTGGTCCCTTCTCATTGTGTAATGTGCCTGGGAGCATTTATGAATGAGTGGAATATAGCATGTGTTCTTGTTTCTCTTGATATTTTTTTTTGTCTGTCTCGAGTCAGCATTACATATCCCCAGCACTGTGTATCCTTCTCTGAATCTTTAGAAGGCAGCCTTCTTTTTTTTTTTTCATATCATCAACAATATCAGTTTTTCATCATTACAATCTAAAGATAACATCGTTTGACTTAATATTGATCTAAACATATTAAGTTTTGTTTCACATCCCAGTTCTTTTCCAGATAAATTTTAAAGTCATTCCATTCTCCAAAAAACTCATCGTCTTCTTTGTTATTCAGTTTTTTTGTAATCTTATCCATTTGTGCCATGAACAGAACTTTTTGTATCCATTCTTCAACCTCTGGTACCTTTTCTGTCTTCCAAAACTGAGCATAAATCATTCTCGCTGTCACTATCAGGTACCAGAGTAAAGTTTTTTTAGTCGTATTGACTTCTTCCATTTTGAGTCCCAAAAGCAGAATTTCCGGTGCTTTTTTAAAAGAACATTTCAGTATTTTTTGCATTTCATTGTGGACTTTTGTCCAAAAGTCTACAGCTTTCTCACAAGTCCACCACATGTGATAAAATGAGCCCTCATGCCTCTTACATTTCCAGCATTTGTTTGACATATTTTGATTCATATTTGCAATTTTCTTAGGTGTCATGTACCACCTATACATCATCTTATAACAGTTTTCTTTAACATTAGTACATGTCGAGATCTTAATAGAATTTTTCCACAAATATTCCCAGGTTTCCATAGCCACTTCCTTATTCATATTAATAGCCCATTTTAACATTTGTTCTTTAACAGTTTCATCTTCAGTATACCATTTTAACAACACCTTATACATTTTAGAAATATTTTTTCCTCCTCCACTCTCCCAAACCTTTTCAATTTCATTTTTTTCCTCTCTAAAACCATAGTTTTTTTTGTCAGATCTAAAAAGATCATAAATCTGCATATATTTCAACCACTCATATTCATATTCAATTTCATTCTGCTTTTTCATTACCCACTCTGTTCCCTCTTTTTTAATTAAATCTCTGTATGGCAACCAATCTCTACCTCGCTGTCTTGAGTAAGATATCAACACTTCTACTGGTAGAAGGCAGCCTTCTTAAAAGGGAGGAAGAGTTCCAAGTAGGTTTTTCCCAACCCTAGAGTCCCTTTCAACGGAGCTAGTGAGTCTTGCTTGCTGGTGGGACCCAATAAGTTGGGATCTTTTACCTGGGATAGAGAGCCCTCTGAGACAGAAGTAGGTGCCTTGTATTTTTTGTTGCTCAAAGAATACATATATTCCTTAACTTTCCCATAGCATAGACTAATCCCTCTCCTATCTTGACTTGCAAACCAATTCTGAGATAGCAAAGGATCTTACCACCCCTTCTCATCGAATCCTTCTTGGCCAGACCAAGATATAAACCTGTTGATCACTCAGATGGTGTGGCTTAGTCACTTGTGAAGTCTGACAGATCTTCACCTTAGGTCCATTCTCTAACTTTACCCAAATTCTTCACCCAAATCCATACATTCTTCACTGGGTCCTAAAAGTGGCATCATCTTCTGATTGGCCACCTTCCAGTCATCTGAATTATGGTTCTAGTTTACATAACTTCTAGGTTATGCAGCTCATTCATTCCTTAACTCCCCCCCCCCCGTTATCTCTTTTAGAAGAAGAGAAGAGATTGGATTTATACCCCACCCTTCACTACCTGAAGGAGTCTCATAGCGGCTTACAAACTCCTTCCCTTTCCCCTCCCCACAACAGACACCCTGTGAGGTAGGTGGGGCTGAGAGAGCTCTGACAGAAATGTCTCTTTTTCAAGAACAGCTGTGCCAGAACTATGGCTTGCCCAAGGTCATCCAGCAGGTGCAAGTGGAGGAGTGGGGAATCAGGCCCGGTTCTCCCAGATTAGAGTCCGCGCTGAACCACTACTTGCAGCATATCTCTTCAAACCACATTGGTGACATGAAAGATCTCATAACTGAGAAGCACGTCATGGCATTATCATAGCACCATATTGTTGAGTGTCAATTCCTGTTACAGATTCAGGTGGTTTGGTCTGAAGCAACAGGACAAAGTTTGAGTCCGGCGGCACCTTTAAGACCAACAAAGTTCAATTCTGGATATAAGTTTTCATGTGCAAGCACACTTCTTCAGATACATTGAAACAAGATAAGGTGTGCATGCACACGGAAGCTTATACCCAGAATTAAACTTTGTGGGGCTTAAAGGTACCACTGGACTCAAACTTTGTTCAGTTCCTGTTACAGACAGCTTCTTATGCTGGAGGAAGGCTGCAAACTCTGTTTAACTGAAACAGTGGGAAAGGAGCCACTGTGGCCCTATCCAGGCAGGACTGTGAAGCAAGCAGTCTTCTAATCAGGGCTATTTTTGTGCAGGAACGCACAGGAACGGAGTTCCGGCTGGCTTCAGAGCTGGCCACACCCACTACAGCCAAAACCTCTGTGTGCGTGGTTACAGAGGGAAGGCCTGGAGAGCGACCCCCTCCAGAGACTCCATGGTGGACGAGCCAGGGGTGGCCCTGGAAGGATCAGGGAGGCATTTAAATGTGCCTTCCCCGGCCTGTCCAAGGGCTGGGCACCCGGGCAAGCCAAGGGAAGGCATGGGGGTGTGGCCTAGTATGCTAATGAGCTGTACTATCAGGGTGTGGCCTAATATGCTAATGAGTTCCCGCTGTTTGGTGTGGCTTATCATGCTAATGAGTTCCTGCTGGGCTTTTCTACAAAAAACGCCCTGCTTCTAAGTATCATGATCTCAGCTCTTTGGGGCTGTAGCTAACACCTGGCAGCAAACAGGAAGCCAGTGAAGCTCTTTCAGCGCTTGACAAGATGCATTTCCCTGTAAGTGACACAAGTCAAAATGTTGGCGTTGACATCAAAGCCATTTGCCAGACCTACAAAAGGTGCTCATGCAACATGAAGACTGGTCATCCACTAAGCATCATGTTTACAACAAGCTGCTCTTACATTTATTTATTTATTTATTTATTTATTTATTTATTTATTTATTTATTTATTTTGGGATTTATATCCCACCCTACCCATACAGCCTAGGGCGTATGCATAGGATAAGGGTCATTGTAGTGTTTCCATTTCTGGTTTGGGAAATTTTTTTGGAGATTTGTAACCTGGTGTGGGTGGGGCTTGGGGAGGGACCTCAGCAGGCTATAGCACCTTAGAGTCCACCCTTCAAAGGAGCCATTTTCTCCAGGGGAACAGATCTCTGTTGTCCAGAGAGCACTGAGGTTAGGGTTGCAAAATCGCTTGGCCCTCCCTGGGCCGAAAGATGCCAGACTGGCTTCCACCAGGGTGAGGGCCTTTTCAGTGGCGGCTCCATACCGGTGGAATGAGCTCTTCCACCAGGCCTTCGATTAGGAGCCGCCACTAATAACATCAACAGTACCAACAATGCTAACTGAATGGTTAAGGCCCTTATACTGACATCAATGTCAGTACATCAATGTCAGTACATCGATGTCAGTATATGTTGGATGCTGATTGGGGCCATTTTCGGGCATATTCCATCATGGTCTCCAGGAAGCCATCACTACCAGCACTTTATTTTATCTTATTTTATTCTGTACTAGGGCCCCGTTCACACGGAGCATTTGCTGCGTTAAAGATATGGATGATAGGCGGATTTTCCGGGCGCGATCACACCACAACATCTGGGAAGCGTTGTGCACTCGTGGCTTTTTGCTGAAGATACGGAGTAAAAAACTAGTACATCCAATGTGCTAGTTTCCGGAAAACACGGGGCAAAGGCGGGCATCTGATTGCGTTTCCGCTGGAATCCCGTGGCATCTGGCGCCCACCCATGTCCCGTCGCAAACTGGATTTTTTGTAAAGTCTCCACAGGATGCGCACAAACGTTCACCGGCACATGCACACACTGTGGTGAGGGGGGGGGGGAATTCCCATTTGCCACAGAAGCAGTGCCTAGCAATTGCCAGTGTGATTGCGCCGTGCCGCTTTTTTGCCGTGCTGCAGGATAGCCGTGTGATCGGCACCTAACGGCATACCCACGGGACCTCCACGGGACATGTGATTGGGCTGCCGCGCGTTACTTTGCTCCGGGGCAAACAGCTACGCTCCCCCCCCCCCCCCCCCGCATTTTCCGACTCATGTGACCGGGACCTAGGAATAGGTATGTCTTGTTTTTATGATGCTGTACCCTATAAGCATGTGTGTTTTAATATATTTTAAACTCTTATTGCAAGCTGCCCTGAGCCTGCCTTCGTGTCAGCAAGCTGCCAATATATTTCCATGTACTCTGTGTATGCTCTTGGGGTTTAATAGCCTCTATGTGTGCTCTGCTGTATCTCTGTTCTCTAGGTATGAGCTTGTTTGCTTTCACTTTCCCATGTATGCCTGTTTATGCGCTTAATTGCATAGTTGCCGGAACGTCCGTATCTCTCAAGGCCGCAGGTGGTTGCTGGCGGGTAGTAGCTGGAGTGATCTCATGGCGTTATCCATGAGAAGCAGTATGTTATGGTTAAGTAGGAGCGTTGCTCCCCAGGCTCAATGGCGCGCGGGGGAAGTCCCGCAATTGGGCCTCCGCTTTTTGAATTTGCTATAATCTATTGGGATTCATGCTTAGGCCTCATTCTGAACAATGTTCCTGTTATGCACCTATTGCTTCAAATAAAGTAACTCCTTTTCTATAAGTGTGTGCTGAGTTGATGCGATGGAAGTCTGACACTTCGGCAGGGAGGGTGGGATAAAAATGGAATAAATAAATAAGTTGCAATAGAGGGATATCTCCAGGCCCTACCTCGAGGTTAGTAATCCTAGTCCATTGGCACGACTGGCTTTCAGACAGCTCTTGAGCTGCTGATGGGGGCTCCTGCCTCCTCTACACAGGGTGCGTTCAGATGGGCAGCTAATCCCGTCATTGTGCCAGCTTGAATTTTATCCTGATCTTTTTAATCCATCATAGCATGACCAGGCATCTTCCTGGTGAATCGCCTTACTGCACACTGCCTCCGTTGTGGATTGTCTAGATGGCGTCCACTGAAGGAGGCATGTGTGGTGGTTTTTTTTAAAAAAAACAACTTTTAACCCATGTGCATAGATGTGACAGCACGTCCCTGTTGATCCGCACATGTGTAGAGATTTTTTTAAATGGCGCCCGCTCGGGAGGGTCTGACGTCAGACCACCCCGACGGGAGGATTGCGCACTGGCGGAATGATCAGATGGGTGAAAGTTTGCAGTTGTCCCGCAGGCAGGGGTCATTTCGTAGAAAAAGAGCTAGGGGGACTCATTAGCATAACTCATTAGCATATGCCACACCCCCTGACATCACCGGAAGTGTGTCCTCCCCACAGCCGGCGGCGACCTCCAGCAGGCACCAGTAGGGAGCTCCAGGCCCCGCCCTCCCGCACCTCACCCGGGGGGATGGCGTCCCCCCGCGTCCCCCCCAAATGACCCCTGCCCGCAGGTAACAGAAAACCCCAGATTTAAAGTGCTATCTTTTAAGTACGGCTGTGAAGCGCAGCAAAACAAGATCCCTCCTGGAAGAGGGACATTTCCCAGATGTTTGTGTCTGGACATTATCTTCAGATCCATGAGGCAATCGTGCCTCGCATGGATCTAAAGAGCCGTCTGATCGGACTCTAAGTTCACCTTTTGATAATTAACACAGGGTAAATTACAGAGTTCTCTGTATGAATATGATGAGAACAGTCCTTCAGAAGCCTGGGCCATCTATATACCCGTTTGTAGTCTCAAACTGACATTTCAGGAAGCAAGGCTGCAGCCCAGACAATTCACTTTAAATCTGGGCCCATTTAGGCTGCCGCATCTCTATTCAAAGCCTGAACTGACAAACAGGATTAGTCAAGTTGAGGAGAGGAGGCTCCGCAAGGTCAGGGGCAATCCAGTTCTGAGTGGCATCGTGCAGGAACGCCAAGGATAAGTGTTTTAAGTCCCTCCGTCATGCTTTGTTCTAGTCACGCTTACATCAGAGAAGAAAGTCGCAGGAAACAAAGCCGGAAATCTGCTTCATTTTTACAAAGTTTAGCCAAGGCAGAAGTCTGGTGTCTGCCTTTTTTCCCCTTATTTCTTTTACCTTGTAGCTTTATGTCCTCTTTTTTTGTTCCTGGGCCTTGTACTCGACTAGGGAGGAAAGCTCTTTGGGGTAGGAGCAGGTCTCTTTTTGTAGAAAAGGCTCAGCGGGAACTCATTAGCATAATAGGCCACACCCAACAGCAGGAACTCATTAGCATATTAGGCCACACCCCTGACAGCACAGCTCATTAGCACATTAGGATGCACCCCCATGTTACCTGAAGTGTGGTCATCCAGCCACACCCACCTTTTGCTTCTTATTCTCTTTACCTTGTTTGTTGTCAAAACCCAGGGCCTTTTTTTGTAGCAGGAACTCCTTTGGATGTTAGGCCACACACCTCTAATGAAGCCAATCCTAATGAGTTTCTGCTGTTGGGTGTGGCCTATTATGCTAATGAGTTCCTGCTGGGCGTGGCCAACTCGCGAGCCAGCCGGAACTCCGTTCCTGTGCGTTCCTGCCCAAAAATAGCCCTGTTCACAGTCATCCTCAGAAAAAAAGAATATGGGGAGGGTGGCCATGGGGCAGGACAGCCCTGATGCGGGAGAGATTGCTGAGGACAGGAAAGGAGGCTGTGGCCCAGTTCTTGTCTGAGCCACTCTGCTGCTGTTTTCCCCCTCTCTTTCATCCTATGGAGAGGAGCCACCAAGAGGTAGGCATGGGAGGAGGAAGATGGGTCGGTAGTAGGGACCATGCTTTGTATACTGAACAGGATCTGTCCCTGGCATCCAGGAGAAGGAACTCAACTCTTGGAAAAGATCTTTCTCTACCTGAGGTCCTGAAGAGCTGCTGCCAGTCTGAGTAGAGCCAGTTTGGTGTAGTGGTTAAGTGTGCGGACTCTAATCTGGGAGAACCGGGTTTGATTCCCCACTCCTCCACTTGCAGCTGTTGGATGACCTTGGGCAAGCCATAGTTCTGGAACAGCTGTCCTTGAAAAAGAGCAGTTTGTGTCAGAGTTCTCTCAGCCCCACCCACCTCACAGGGTGTCTGTTGTGGGGAGGGGAAGGGAAAGGAGTTTGTAAGCCACTCTGAGACACCTTTGGGTAGTGAAGGGGGGGGTATAAATCTAATCTCTTCTCTTCTTCTTCTTCTCTTAATTTTTTTAAACTCCCTGGCTTATATATAGAAGGTTGACTCTCTGGTATCTACATTTCAAGGGATCTCGGATAGCTGTTGTTTAGAAGGATCTTCCTCATCCTAAAACCTTGGAGAGCCACTGCCATTGAAGTAGACAGTACTTAGCTAGATGGTCTGAGTTGGTGTAAGACAGGCTCATATGTCAAAACTGTGTGTTCAAAGCATGCAGGAGAAACAAGGATTCCAGACACCGTAAATGACTGCACACTGGAGCAGTTGGTTATAAAGCCATCTAGAGGTGTTGCAAAGGCTCTGGAAAAAGGTCTGCGATCTGGTGAGATCTGTAGATGTGGTTGCACAGATTGGGAGCAGTGACCACATTGCAAGAAAGGAAAATGTTTTATAGTGTAGGGCCCAAGTCCATTACAGTTAGGATACACAGGGGGACCTACACAACTGTAGCAAAAGCAAGAACAGAATAATGTTAAAAAATGCTTAAAAACACAATTAAAAACGTGTCAACATATATGCAACAAACATGAAATTAAGCAAACTCCAGAGCACAATGGAAGACAGGAGGGCCTGGCGTGATGTGGTCCAGGGGTCGTGAAGAGTCAAACTCGACTGTGCGACTGAACAACAACAAACACCTTCACAATATACAATGTAAATAGTTCAGCGTTTAGACAGCTCTGGACCGTATTTTCTTGGCTGCCAAGGCAAATTGTGCCACTCTATAAGGAGCATACTGATCCAAATCGGAAAAAAAGGAAAATCAGTTTCTCCTCCACAGGAGAAAAACGTATACCTTTTAGAATATCTGCAGCTTCAGTTCCGATTCCGGTCGCATCGAGGACGGACGCGGTCGGGGTGAACGCCCAATCGAACACCGCCCTTTCGCCTTACCTTCGGGGGACAGAGGGCACTCTTCGGGGTGTCCAAATTCCCAAAGAGAGACAAAGAATATCTGCAAGAAATCTATTTCTGTTCTCTTTATACAAAGGGCAAAACAAAATATGATATGGAAGATCTTCTGGGACCAAGGTGCCACAAATACATAGACCAGTGGCGGTGGGTGTTCTTAATACAATGACCTGCTAAAATAGCAGAAGGCATCGTTTGAAACCGCACAGATGTTAAAGGCATTCTCAGATTGGGGAAAGTAATGTTGGACAGATAAGAAGCTCTGCTGTGGTCTTTTTTAAACAATTTGAACCAGGGAGAAAATCTAGAGGGAGAGATTATATTTCTGTCCAATGTAGGATTGATTTTAAAGATCCAATCTGGTATTTATTTATTTATTTATTTAACCTTCAACTTTATATCCCGCTCGAATCCTCTTTTTCACAGAGGGTCTCAGAGCGGCTTACAATTGGTGCTAATCACACGAGTTTCCCTAACTAGGGCCACAGAGTTATATGGGGTAGGGGTTACCTATCAGCACCCTTGTGGTGGTGGTTGGGATGTTTCTCAGCTTCGGCCTATGGGGTGCCCGCCTCGCGTCTTCTGCTGGTCCCAGCCACGTCCTTCTGGCTCCGCTGAGCCAGCGTCTGACGTTATCAACGTGCCCCGTCTCAGCAGCCGTCTGGATGTTTTCCTCTCTCCTGGCCACCAGGGGTCGCCATGTCGCCATGGCGATCGCTGTAGCTTGCTGCTGCTGCTGCTGTTTTCGCCACCGCCATCTCGCCACGCCACCTCCGATCTCCGAGCTGAGCCGAGTTCTCGTTCGCCGCCGTCGCCGCCGACCATCCGACGTCAGGCAGGGTGCCCCCCACCCTACTAAGGGTGGGTACCCATTTATCTACTTGCAACTAATTGCTTTTTGAACCGCTGGGTGGGCGGGAGCTGGGATAAAGGTCGAGAGCTCACCTCGACCGCGGTGGTACTCGAACAGCCATAGTGGCTGCCCGAGTGATGTTACTAAAGCAGGCGTTTTACTGCCTGCGCCACCGCAGGCAAGGGAACACCCTAAAAATAATCCACAAGGGAATAACAGCAAAGAATATTGTTGAAGCCATCTATGCAAGCAGTATCTGAGTATGATAGCACAGTGGTTTGCCTAAAAAGTACTTCCACGATAGAAAGATTCCTTTGCTTTCTCCAGGATCTGAATAGGGCTACAAGGGTGCAGGCTCTATTTGAGGGCAATTCAAGTTCTGCCTACTCTAAGGCTGCAAGAACACTGTGAGGAAAAGCTAAAATTCTCTTTAGAAAGAGATTTCGAATAGGTTCCAGGGTCGTGATCAAACGCTCATTCCAGCCCCAGACATCCACACCATATAGAAACTGCAGGCCACAATGCTATGAAGTGCACCATTCATGTTAATGGAAAGTTTTCCCCAAAGTCCAAAACAATCACTTTTGATTTTAGAACAGGGGACTTTGCTGAAATGTGACGAGTCATAAAGGAAGTTAAAAGGGAGAACTAAGAGAGGCAAAACTCTCAGAGTGCCGGGAAACTGTTTAAACTACACTCAAATCAAGAAAGGTACTTTTGTTGTTGTTGTTCAGTCGCACAGTTGAGTCCGACTCTTTGCGACTCCATGGACCAGATCACGCCAGGCCTTTCTGTCTTCCACCGTCCTCTGAAGTTGGCTCAATTTCATGTTCGTTGCATCTATGACACTGTCTAAGCATCTCATCCTTTGCTGTCCCCGTCTTCTTTGACCTTCAATCTTTCCCAGCATCAGGGTCTTCTCCAGGGAGTGCTCCCTTCTCATTTGGTGGCCAAAGTATTTGACCTTCAGTTTCATTATCTGGCCTTCCAGGGAACAGCCAGGGTTGATTACTTTTAGGATTGACTGATTTGATCTTCTTGCAGTCCAAGGGACTCTCAAGAGTCTTCTCCAGCACCATAGTTCAAAAGAATCTATTCTTCGGCGCTCGGCCTTCCTTATAGTCCAACTCTCGCAGCCATACATGACTGCTGGGAATACCATTGCTTTGACCATGTGGACTTTTGTTGGCAGGGTGATGTCTCTACTTTTTATCATGCTGTTTAGGTTTGCCATCGCTTTCCTCCCAAGGAGCAGGCGTCTTTTAATTTCATGGCTGCAGTCACAGTCTGCGGTGATCTGGGATCCCAGGAACGTGAAGTCTGTCACTACTTCCACAACTTCCCCTTCTATTTGCCAAGGAGTGATGGGGCCAGATGCCATGATCTTAGTTTTTTTGATGTTGAGCTTCAAGCCCACTTTTGCGCTCTCCTCTTTTACCCTGAGCAAGAGGCTCTTTAGGTCCTCTTCACTTTCTGCCATTAGAGTGGTATCGTCTGCATATCTGAGGTTGTTGATCTTTTCCCCAGCAATCTTAATTCCCGCTTGTGATTCATCCAGGCCAGCATTTCACATGATGTACTCTGCATCATGTGAGATGTGAGATCATCACGGAGATGAGCACCGCAACCCTAGAGTCGGATTCGACTGGCTTTCGAGCAAGGGAACCTTTACCTTTACCTTTACTCTGCATATATATTAAATAAGCAAGGTGACAATATACATCCTTGTCGTACTCTTTTTCCTATGCGAAACCAATCAATTGTTCCATATCCGGTTCTAACTGTTGCTTCTTGGCCCTTATACAGGTTTCTCAAGAGACATGTGAGGTGGTCTGGTACTCCCATCTCTTTAAGGACCTGCCATAGTTTGTTGTTATCCACACAGTCAAAGGCTTTAGCATAGTCAATGAAGCAGAAGTAGATGTTTTTTCTGGTACTCTCTTGCTTTCTCCATAAATCAGTGAATGTTGGCAATTTGATCTCTAGTTCCTCTACCTCTTCGAAACCCAGCTTGTACTTCTGGCAGTTTTCTATCCATGTACTGTTGAAGCCTAGCTTGTAGGATCTTGAGCATGACCTTGCTAGTGTGTGATATGAGTGCAATTGTGCGATAGTTTGAACATTCCTTGGCATTGCCCTTCTTTGGGATTGGAATGTATACTGACCTTTTCCAATCCTGTGGCCACAGTTGCGTTTTCCAAATTTGCTGGCAAATTGAGTGCAGCACTTTAACGGAAAAGGTTAAAGAAAGGTACTACCAAATCTAAAAAAGATGTGTGCCTGGTTAACGACTCCAGGCAGGGAATCCATAAAAAGCAAAGAGGCTTCCTTTAAAAGTGGTTTCCCCCAAAGGAGGTGAACGGAAAGGAGCGTAGGTTCTGGCAAAATACATGTAAGTGGACGGTCAGATGAGCAAAAAGAGAATTAGAGGAGCAGATTGGTCAAAACCTTAAGACAAAAATAAGCATTACTTCAGATATACCACCAGCAGGAAGCGGGCCAAAGGTTGGGCCTTTGAATGACAAAGAAATGTAAGGATTGCTTGTGTGTGTGTGTGTAAAGTGTTATCTAGTTGGAGCTGATTTATGGTGACCCTGTGGGGTTTTCAAGGCAAGAGATGAATGGAGGTGGTTTGCCACTGACTGCCTCTGCCTAGCAACCCTGGACTTTCCTGGTGGTCTCGCATTCAAGCACTAACCAGAGCTGACCTTGCTTAGCTTCTGAGATTTGATAAGATCGGGCTAGCCTGGGCTGACCAGGTTAGGTCAAGACAGGGCCGGCTCACCCACTAGGCGAACTAGGCATTCGCCTAGAGCACCGGGCCCTGGATGGGGCGCCAAGCTGTGCCTCCCCCCTCCTCCCCCCCTTTGGTGGCGGCAGGGGGGGAGGTGGTGGTGGCAGCAGAAAAAGGGTGGCTGGCTCCAGAGGTCTCCAGGCCCCACTGGGAGGCTGGCATCTGCGTCATAAGGCAGCCTTGCCTAGGGCGCAGAAACAGCTCGAGCTGGCCCTGGGTCAAGGATAGTTTAAGAAAGTTCAAACTGGAAACCAAGGGGGAAGGGTGTCATTGTAGTACTGCAATGGCTGTTCACACAATCTGCATCCAAACCCTGCCTTGAACCTCAAAGCTAGTAGGTGTGGACATTGGTGTTTCCTCCTAAGGAACTTCCCTGTGCGACCCTAAGCAGAGCGACACCCTTCTAAGTCCACTGAAGTCATGGTCCTGTTTTTGGTTTGAGCCAAAGCACTGGAGAAGGGGGAGGAGGATAGTCTCAGAGCAGCTTACAAACTCCTTTCCCTTCCCCTCCCCACAACAGACACCCTGTGAGGTAGGTGGGGCTGAGAGAGCTCTGACAGAACTATGGCTTGCCCAAGGTCATCCAGCAGGTACAAGTGGAAGAGTGGAGAATCAATCCCGGCTCTCCTAGATTAGAGTCTGCGCACTTAACCCCGGACTGTGCATACAGGAACCTATGTAGAGGGGGTGAGATTTATACCCCACTTTTCTCTACCTTAAGGAGTCTCAAAGCGGCTTATAATCACATTCCCTTTCTCTCCCCACAACAGGCACTTTGTGAGGTAGGTGAGGCTGAGAGAGAGAGAGAGCTGAGAGTCATGACTGGCCCAAGGTCTCCCAGCAGGCTTCATGTAAAGGAGCAGGGAACCAAAACCGGTTCTTCGGATTAGAGTCCGCCACTCTTAACCACTACGCCATGCTTTGCATTTGGATGTCGGCTCGCCCATCGATTACAGTAGATGTGGGAAAGCAGAGCTTGCCGCTGCAATTTATTCATTTATTTCATTAAACTTATATCCCGCCCTCCCCACACTGTAGGCTCAGGGTGGGTGCCAACACGTATATATCTGCAATTAATGCAGGTTTACAATTCTGCTTCTTTCTCCACACATCCACACTACCTAGCTTTTGGAGGTTCACATAGGGCTCTTTAGAAATTATTAGGAAATTTAGAATTATTAGGAATTATTTCTTTAGAATTCTTTAGAATTATTACTCTAAATTTAGAATTCTTTAGAATTATTAGGAAAGGCGTGTGAGAGATTCTCCTAGGCTGCTCTCCTGCTGTTTCTGAAGGTTACCTTTCTCTTAGGGGCAGTTTTTCAGGTGCTACAGGCGCTGCAAGCGGGCTGATAGGAAAGAGTTGTTCTGTTAGTGCTTTTAGCAGATGTTAATTTCAGGATTTTTTTAAAAAAAACGGGGGTCATTTCATAGAAAAAGAAAAAGAGCTAGGGGAACTCATTAGCATAACTCATTAGCATATTCCACACCCCCTGATATCACCGGAAGTGTGTTGTAAGGCCACACACCCCGTCCCCAACGGTCCCCACCGCCACCGGCTTTGCAGCTCCACTGCTGAGCCCCATGAGGGGCCCGGCGGTGGACCTGCAAGGCCGGCGGGAGTGCAAGGAAGCCCCGCGAAGGCCCTCCCTGGCCCCAGGCAGGCAGGGGTGGGGAGAGGCAGGGAGGAAGCAACTTACCCTCCCTCTTCTCCTGCCTCCTCCTGGCTGAATGAGGGCCGGAACCGGGGCGGCCAGAAGCAGGGGGCGGGGCTTCGTCATGTGCCCCGCCCCCCGTACCTCACCCAGGGGAACTGCGATCCCCCGCGATCCCCCCCGAAATGACCTCTGGGAAAAAAATCCATGTTGCCTCCCTCAGTCGAGAAGATTAACTTCTGCAGTCTGGAAATGAGCACAGAAAGGAACCATCCCTCAAGTTGGGTAGCAAACTTCTCTGTATTTTAGTCTGTTGTGTCTGCTTCATTGGGAGGTAGATCAAAACAGAGAGGAAAGCCCATAGGAAGGAGGCTTGTTTTTTTTTTTTCCTTTTTCTTTCCTGGCTGTGACTTACGTGTATGTTAAATGGCTTGTACTATAGAAAGAAATCTGTTCTTTCTCTTCAGAAGGATGAGACTGAACATCCCTCGGTTGCTAATTTTGAGCACTTAGATTCTCCCTTGAGCGGCTGTCAGCTACAATGTATTGCATAGGTACCTTCCGCTAAACTCATTATAAAGTGATTGGCCTCCAGGAAGACATAACTGTGCTTTGCCGCTGACTTGGCAGTGTCAAATCTTATCAGATGACTAGTGCCGAAGGAGTAACAGGGATTAAACAGATAAATTGTGACTATGGAGGCTGCCGCTTCCAAGTATTTGTTGACTTGTTGATCAATATTGATGTTTGAGGCATGTCAAACTTCAGTCATTCTGCGAGATTATCATCACTCCGCATTGTGCCAAGGCATGATAGTGAGACCGGGGAGATTTACAGCATTTAAATACGGCACATTATTAAATAAGGTCTGGAACGTATGGACTATGGATGAAATCTCTCCCTATAGATGTCTAAGGATACAGACATTGCAGCCTTCTCTTCAACGTGTGGACACTTGGTCTTTATTTGCCAAATGCTGGAACAATTGCTACACAGCAGCAGACATTAGACATGATTTAAGGCAAGGGTGTCAAATGTGGACTGCGGGCCAGATCTGGCCCCCGTAGGGCTTCTGTCCAGCCCTTGAGCTGCTTCCTTCTCCAGTTCTGCTACTTCTTTGTGGCAGCTTGCTTGGCCAGACTCTCTCAATTACACAGGAGATATAGATAGGCAAGCCTTTGTTCTCTGCCTTGGTTGAGGCTCCTCCCCCTCCTCCTCCCAGGGGGAGGGGTGAATGAGCCAGAGCTTGCTTTCTAGCCAGGCTCCCTCAATCACACAGGAGACAAAGGCAAGGCCTTCTTCCTTTCCATTGGCTGAGGCTCCACCCCTTCCTTCCCTTTGCTTGGCTGCCTCAATCACATGGGAGAAATACAAAGCACCTTTAAGACCAACAAAGTTTTATTCAAGGCATGAGCTTTTCTGTGCCTTGTTACAGTGTGTATGTATTTTGTTGGGCTCGTTATGCTGTGTGTGTGTGTGTGTGTGTGTTTCATTGGGCTTGTTATGTTGTGGCTTTCCTGGGTGCAACTGGATTTTTCTCCCTTTTATCACTGTATTCATGCCCTCATGATCAAGTCTTTCTCAGTAGGGAAGCAATGTGAACTATTTAGATGAGGAATAACAACTAGCCAGTGAGGTGGATTAGGCTGAGAGTGTGTGTCCAAACCAAGTTCACTCAGCACATTTGCTTTGTAGACTGGGGATTTTGAACCAGACTTCCCAGATAGCAGGCTGATGCTGACCATTAATACATGGCTGTCTCTCTATTCTTGCACTGCCTTAAAGGAATTGCAGTTATTTTTTCTGGGAAGACTATAGTTTTGTAGACAAACACATAGCCCTCACTCTGTGTCATGGTGCCTTCACATGTTCTTGACCAGCACTCAAAGCAATTTATGTACAAAAGCTCACAATGCCTAGCCATTTCATGTTTCCCCTGAGTCCTAGGCTCAGAGCACTGGCCATGAGATTTCTGTAATGAATGTCAATAAATCAGCTTACAGATACACACCTGAACAACATACTCAGGACAGCACAGACATTTTGCTACAATAAGGCAGAGCAAGAGGTGTCAGCTATCAGAGACTGTTAAATAAACAAAATATTGCAAGAGTGCTAGTGTTTTTAGTATCCTTTATAAAGTTTATATCTCTGCTGCTTGGCATTACATTGTATAACACACGTGGCCTGTTCTAACAAGGCCTCATTTATGTCAGATGTGATTTTCATAACAAATGAGTTCTACACCCCTGATTTCAGGGTACTTAGTTTGATTATTTTTTGAGGCTGAGTGTAGGTGACTGTCATATAATTGATAGAGGCCCCTGCCACACGGCAGGGGAAAAGCCTCTAAAGGCGCGGCTTTTAAAAGCCGCGCCAACGTTGAAACGCCACGGCGGGATCCCACGGATCCCCTGGCCGCGGCGCCTTTTCTCCCCGGCACGATCAAACGCCGGGGAGAAAACACGGCCTTAATCGGGAGCCGGCCGAACTGCGCATGTCGGAGCATGCGCAGCTCGGCTACCGGCCGGGGTTGTGCCGGCGCAAGTAAGCGCCGGTGATCAAACGCCCGGCTTGCCACGCAGCTACAGGATGAACTACCAAGGTAGGTGGTTGCAAATTGCGGCGGCTTTTCCCGGGAAAGGGCCAGTTCGGGTACGGAAGCAGGACGCTTCCCTGATGTTGTGGTGTGATCGCGCCGGTTTGATCCGCCTCCGAACTGTCCCGCTCCCGGCCCAAATCGCCTACTGTGAACGGGACCAGAGATTATCAAAACCTGTGTATTAGCATCATCTCATAGTAATATATGGAAGAAAGCTTGATGTCATTTATTGTTATATTATTGTTTATTAATATTTTTAAAGGCACATTGATTAAACCTAAGATTTTTTTAAAGGGCAAAATATCATTGCAGTCTCACTTGTCAAATATTTACTGTAAGAAACATAGTCGTCTCAAGATACCTCTGAGATCCTTCCTGGATTTTGGAATTCGGAATTATCTGGTCTTGTTTCCAAATCAGTACTGAGACATTGGGCATCCTCTGTCATTTCTGTTTTGTTTAAATTTCAAATCACATAGAAAGTGGTGCGTTTGAGCCGCTTTCTGCAGCCTTCAGTTCCTTTGCATCTTTCCCAGAGGTCATTTCGGGGGGGATTGCGGGGGATCGTAGTTCCCCCGGGTAAGGTACGGGGGCGGGGCACATGACGAAGCCCCGCCCTCTGCTTCCGGCCGCCCCGCTTCCGGCCCTCATTCAGCCAGGAGGAGGCAGGAGAAGAGGGAGGGTAAGTTGCTTCCCCCCCGCCTCTCCCCACCCCTGCCTGCCTGGGGCCAGGGAGGGCCTTGGCGGGGCTTCCTTGCACTCCCGCCGGCCTTGCAGGTCCACCGCCGGGCCCCTCATGGGGCTCGGCAGTGGAGCTGCAAGGCCGGCGGCGGCGGCCAGGACCGTTGGGGGTGGGGTGTGTGGCCTTATGACACACCTCCGGTGATGTCAGGGGGTGTGGCCTTATGACACACTTCCGGTGATGTCAGGGGGTGTGGCATATGCTAATGAGTTATGCTAATGAGCTCCCCTAGCTCTTTTTCTACGAAATGACCCCTGATCTTTCCCCACATTTGTTGCTGATATAGACGTGCTTGATGCCAAAGAGAGAAAGAGAGAGAGAATAGAAAGATCTTGTTGTGATCAAATAGGCTCTTTTCACATTACCATTCTAAATTGGATGTTATTTGTTGTTGGCCTGATTTTGAGTAAAGCAATACAGAGACGAGGGTCTCATATAGCAAATTTCCTTCCATTAATGAGCCATCTCTGAAGCGCTATGGTTTTTTAAAAACAGTGCCACTCCCCCCCTTTCACTGCACGATCTTCCTTGTATTTTTTTGTTAATTTCTAAGGTGAGCACTATAGTGCTAAACCGTTGAAGTTCTATAGTGACACCATGGAGACTGAATAGAGTCAATGCATCTCAATGGTGCCACTGTACCGCTGAAGTGCTATAGCAGTTTAGTGCTATAGCACTCCTCTTAGAACATAAAAAAGTCCGAGGAAGATCATGCAGTGAAAAAGGGTGGAGGGAAGTGGCATTGTAGGAATCGCTGTGGACATTTTAAACAGCACACCACAGTGATTCAGAAGTGCAACAAAGGGGTTGAAAATGGCAAAAAGCCTTTTCCCTCATTGCCCCTCCAGTTGGAATAATGAGACAGACAACAGTTTGGAAGTAAACAAGGGCCACTTTATTAACTATTTAACATAACATTGCGGCAAGGGACCATCTAAGCGAGCATGGAACAGGCAAGGCAGGTGTCACTCCCTGACCAACCTCCTTGCCCTTTTCACGGGTGGGTCACCCAACTCCAGTATTGAGCCAGCAGTCTGGCTCACAACTGGCAGCCCAGCAAAACTGGATGCCACCTAGGAGCACCTACCCCT
Source organism: Gekko japonicus (assembly GCF_001447785.1). Lineage (NCBI taxonomy): Eukaryota > Metazoa > Chordata > Lepidosauria > Squamata > Gekkonidae > Gekko > Gekko japonicus. The sequence goes on along the minus strand of NW_015171525.1, from coordinate 396,854 downwards.
GAAGCCTTACAACTTGCAGAGAGGAACCTTACCCTAAGAGGTTCCCAGAGGTGATCACCATTCCCCACCCTGGACCTTAAAATCCAAAGGCAGTTCCTGATGACCCCCTGTTCCCTAACAGAAAATTGCTGTTAAGGTGCTCACCGGTTCTGGTTTCTTGCTCACACAAACCTGCCACAGCTCAACCATGCTTTGCTCACCCAATGCAAGCGGGTTTGTATGAACAGGTAAATAAATTCTCCCAGCAGCTGGTTCCTGAAATAGGTCTGTCTGAAATGACAGGAAAAATCCTTTAGCAACCAGTTACTAAAATGGAATACAAAGGCAGGCTAAAAAGGGTCATATATAGTCGTATGAAGATTCTTTTTGTTTCATGTGCATGTATCTCTGGACCATTGACAAAACACATCAGGAAACAGAATATTCATGTGTTCTTATATATAATCACATCAGGATTGTGCCCCCCCCCCCCAGTGTTTTATCATTGTGCATAAGCACATGGAGAAAAGATGTGCATGAACTGAAGGAACACATAGCTATAGCAACCTGCATGGCCAATTAGAATTAATTTCAGAAATTATTTTATCTAAACCAAAATTGGGGAAAGAAATGTAACTCAGAAAAATTCCAGATCTATAAGGGAATGAAATAGGGGAATCTGTTCATCCCTAGTGTTGATGTTTACTGGTAACCCAAAAGATCTTGTGAGGGGGACCCATTGGGAAAATGTCAGAATATATTAAGACGTATCAAATAATCTCATAGCCAAGCACAGTGTAGTGGTTTGATTCCCTATTCCTCCACATGAAGCCTTCTGGATGATCTTGGGCCAGTCAATACAATACAACAACCTTTATTGGCATTATGCACTAAGAAATATACAAAACATAAGGAGTACTCAGGTCCCAGTCACACGGGCTGGAAAATGCAGGGGGGTGGAAGCGTGGCTGTTAGCCCCGGAGCAAAGTAACGTGCGGCAGCCCGATCACATGTCCCGTGGAGGTCCCGTGGAGGTCCCGTGGGTATGCCTTTAGGAGCCAATCACACAGCTATCCTGCAGCGCGGCAAAGAAACGGCATGGCGCGATCACACTGGCAATCGCTAGGCGCCACTTCCGTGTGCATCCTGTGGAGACTTAAAAAAAAACACCCATCCAGTTTGCGATGGGACATGGATGGGCGCCGGATGCCACAGGATTCCAGCGGAAATGCAATCAGATGCCCGCCCTTTCCCCACGTTTTCCAGAAACTAGCACATTGTATGTACTAGTTTTTTACTCCATATCTTCAGCAAGAAGCCACGGGTTAGCCACGGGTGCACTATGCTTCCCAGATGTTGCGGTGTGATTGCGCCCGGAAAATCCACCTATCATCCATATCTTTAGCGCGCCAAATGCTCCATGTGAACGGGACCTCTATACAGTTAACACATATCTTGCTTTTTAGAAGCCAGATACAAAATCTTGCCACTGTTTCAACAGTTACAGCATTTTTGAGGAAAGAAGAAAAAAGGACTTATAATTATCAGATTGGCCTATTAAATCCATTAACAACCAATCTAAATACTTAACATGAATGTCAGCATAATAATCACAATACAAAAGGACATGCTCAATACTTTCTACTTCCTTCCTCCCACAATCACATAACCTCTGTGCGTAAGGAACTCTCTCTCTGCCCCACCTACCTCACATGGTGCCTGTTGTGGGGAAGGAAGGGAAGGAGATAGTAAGCTGCTTTGAGACTCCTTAAGGTAGAGAAAAGTGGGCTATAAAAGCCACCTCTCCTTCTTCATAGCCAACCAAATGTTTTTTGGGTAAAAGTCCAAAGATTATCCTAATTTCCATTGTCTTCTGTCAGAGAACAACATTTTCCATGCAAGGCAGACATGATGTTTGTGTTTGAGGATTTTCTCTTGCTTCTTAGATATATATTGTATGGTTTTCTGAGGTGCAGAAGAGACAAGCTCTCGTCAAAGAACAGGAGCATCTTCTACTATATATGAGTGAGATTTACAGTGAAGTGTAAACAAACCAGAAGTCAGTGGGTTTAGAAGGATGTAGCTGTGTTTAGGATTACACAGCAAGGCTGTATCACATGCAGTTGTTGACAAATAATTGTTTTCTTAGTACCCGATCCTTTTATCCCACTCGGGGCTACTTTGTACCACTCCCACATTTCCTATACGAGCTCTTTGGCCTCCATTTTGTTAATGCTGTCATGAATTGACTACACTGACTTTACATGTAATATGACCATATTTCCAAATCTAGAACAGCCTTATGAACATATTAATATGAATTAATAACATTTTAATTAATTAATAACATATTAATATTAATTTCTTCTTCTTCTTCTTCTTCTTCTTCTTCTTCTTCTTCTTCTTCTTCTTCTTCTTCTTCTTCTTCTTCTTCTTCTTCTTCTTCTTCTAATATTTCCATAATTGTAGGACCAACCTCAGTCCTAACATAAGCTGGCTTCTTTGTTTCAGATGTAGCCTTGCTGGTCAGTGGTAGAACAGATGGATTTGAGTCCAGTAGTTGAGTAGAGACCAGCAAGATTTGGGGAGAATAAACGTGTGAAAGGCCAGGCTCCCTTCGTCAGGTACTGGACTCTCAAAAGATTCTACCCCCCAAATCTCATAGGTCTTTAAGGTGCTACTGGACTCAAATCTTGCCAGCTTGTTTGCATTGCAATCCTTTATAAAACATAATCCTCCAAGTGCTGCTGGTCAAAGTTAGTTTGCCAGCTTGGTGTAGTGGTTAAGTGTGCGGACTCTAATCTGGGAGAACTGGGTTTGATTCCCCACTCCTCCACTTGCAGCTGCTGGATGACCTTGGACAAGCCACAGTTCTGTCAGAGCTGTCCTTGAAAAAGAGCAGTTTCTGTCAGAGTTCTCTCAGCCCCACCTACCTCACAGGGTGGCTGTTGTGGGGAGGGGAAGGGGAAGGAGTTTGTAAGCCGCTCTGAGACTCCAAGTGAAGGGCAGGGTATAAATCCAATCTCTTCTCTTCTTCTTCTTCTTCTTCTTCTAGATCACAATTTCTGCTGCTTCTTTTTTTTTGTAGAGGAGCCATGATGCTTGGGGGGGTCATTAGTAAAGGCCTTGCCATACAAGAAGACATTTCTGGGCTCATTCTTAAAGAATGGATCCTACCAACTTTTCCGCTCATGAAAAAGGAAGACGATTATCTCCTTTGACCACCAAAAAGGTGATATTGTGAGGATCATGCAACTGGCATGGACAAGAGCCACATGGGGGCTGTAGTAATAGCAGAACTAGGTGAGATTATCAGTGCATGAGCCGGCTGGAACCAGCCCCTGGCATCTCCATTTAAGTGGCCTTAGATGTTAGAATTAAGATTGCTGGGGAAATGATCAATGACCTCAGATATGCAGACGATACCACTCTAATGGCAGAAAGTGAAGAGGACCTAAAGAGCCTCTTGCTCAGTGTAAAAGAGGAAAGCGCAAAAGTGGGCTTGAAGCTCAACATCAAAAAAACTAAGATCATGGCATCTGGCCCCATCACTCCTTGGCAAATAGAAGGGGAAGTTGTGGAAGTAGTGACAGAATTCACATTCCTGGGATCCCAGATCACCGCAGACTGTGACAGCAGCCATGAAATTAAAATACACCTGCTCCTTGGGAGGAAAACGATGGCAAACCTAAACAGCATGATAAAAAGTAGAGACATCACCCTGCCAACAAAAGTCCGCATGGTCAAAGCAATGGTATTCCCAGTAGTACCATATGGCTATGAGAGTTGGACTATAAGGAAGGCTGTGCTGCCCCAGCCAGCATTTAACTGTAGTTAAGTAGAACTGCCATATCTTTAAGAGCAGTGGTCCCTGGGAATTGAAGTCTTTAGTTAGACATCCCACAGCATCTCTGCGACTGGCTGATTAACAGTCATTTTTGGCACAAAGAGGCATGAGGATTCGAGTTTACAGCTCTCTTCCCGTGGCCTTTGTTCTCTTTAAACGGCAAGGAGGTAGGAACGCGCAATCCTTTTCACCATGAGCCAGTGAACTGAATTAGATTACAAAAGATCTGAACTTAACCAGTTATTCAGCCTGATTGACTGTAAGGACATCTTCTGAATGCATATGGAATTTAATAAAAAGTGATTTAATTCTACTTTGGCTGCAGTCACACGGAGCATTAGCCACGCTAGAGTGACGGAAGACAGGCGGAGTTTCCGGGCGCGATCTCACCGGCACATCTGGGAAGCGTAGCACTTCCATGGCTCAACTGAGGCTTCCTGCCGAAAACACGCAGCAAAAAACTAGTACCTCGCAGGTACTAGTTTCCGGAAACTGCGGGGCAAGAACAGGCATCTGATCGCGTTTCCGGAGGCATCCGGCGCCCGCCCATGTCCCCTTGCGAAAACATTTTTTCCCCACGTCTCCGTGGATGCGCACAAGCACCCAACGGAGCATGCACAGTCATGGTGTACACAAAAACAAAACATCCAGTTTGCCGCACTGCGCGCTTCTTTTTTGCGCGCGGGATTGTCTTGCGATCAGCACATCTCCCTTCCCACGGAACCTCCACGGTACCTCAACGGGAGGTCTGATCTCTTTACCATGCGTTAGTTTGCCCCGGGGCAAACTGCCACGCTCCCCCCCCCCGCAGTTTTCTGCCCGTGTGACCGGGGCCTTTGCTATGGCCATGTGTTGAATCACGTCCAGAAAGCGCTAGACAGAACAAAGGCCAAGCGCCGAAGAATAGATTCTTTTGAACTATGGTGCTGGAGAAGACTCTTGAGAGTCCCTTGGACTGCAAGAAGATCAAATCAGTCAATCCTAAAAGAAATCAACCCTGACTTTTCCCTGGAAGGCCAGATAATGAAACTGAAGCTCAAATACTTTGGCCACCCAATGAGAAGGGAGCACTCTCTGGAGAAGACCCTGATGCTGGGAAAGATTGAAGGTCAAAGAAGACGGGGACGGCAAAGGATGAGATGGTTAGGCAGTGTCATAGATGCAACAAACATGACGTTGAGCAAACTTCAGAGGACGGTGAATGACAGGAAGGCCTGGTGTGATCTGGTCCATGGGGTCACAAAGAGTCGGACTCGACTGTGCGACTGAACAACAAAGATGTTACGAAAAGACCTTGCTCTCCTAGGGATCCTGAAAAGCCACTGCCAGTCAGAATAAATAATGGACCAATGGCCTGACTTGGTAGAAGGCAACTTCATATACTCATCTGTCCTCCCCCAACACACCTTTCAAGGCTCCCTGTATGTGTTTACAAGGGTAATTACACTTCTGGAACTTTACAGGTTGAAAAGCACCTGGGAGATCAGGAGCAGAAAGCTGGAGCGGCAGACAGGATTAACCTTCCTCTGTTCATCCTTACAGCCTCCCAAGGCCGCTTTTTATTTTTATTTTTTTTCCAAACCATTGTCAAGACTTCATTACATATGTTTTTGTGTTTTGTGTTGTTTGCCCCTTTGACTAAAAAGGAAAGGTCATCCATTGTTGCTGTTTTCCGTTGCACATGTAACTTGCAACAATAATCATGTTGAGCTTGTGTCTATCCGGAGCATCCTTTACAGTGCCGAGATTCACTGGCTCGTTAAATTGGGAAACAGGCTGGCTTGAAAACTTGCTGATTCTTTTTTTGTTACTCAGCCCAGCGTCTCAGAAAACAAACAGATGTGCTTGGCTTTTTTGATCTTGGCTGCTTTTGGATTCAGTCAGTATGGTACCTCAACAGCCAAACAAATCCTTATGAAGACTGATTTTCAGAGAGTTCTAGGGGGTGATGTGTGTGGTGTAAAGAGTTAATTCACACCAGACTGGGACCTGGGGGGTCAAATTGTCACTGGGCCTTGTTTAAATGGAACTATTGAAACCGTGCCTCATGTGTTGTTAGAGTGTCCTTCTTATAATAGTATTAGACAAAGTATTTTATCTTCAATTTCCTCCAGGATTATGGATTTTCCTGATACAACTAAATTGTTTTTTTCTGCTTAACAACACTGATGACAACATAACTGATTCTGTGGCAAAGCTTTTATGTGCTGCTGTTCTTATATGAAGTAATACACGATAATTTGGGGACATTTTATTCTATGTTCAATCCTTTTACGTATTTGTCTTAATGCTCTCCCTTTTATAGTGCCAATAAAGGTAAACTAACTAATTAACTAAAAAAAATTGCCGCTGGGCCATCTCACTGTGTGACTTTGGGCCAGTCACAATCTCTCAGCCTAGCCTACCCCACAGGGTTGTGAGGATAAATGAATGGACGGAGAAGCATATAGGAGCTTGCTGAGGAACAGGCAGAATGAAACTGTGATAATTAGTTGTGGGCACGCAAGCATTTGATAGAGAAATATAGCAAGCAAGCAAGTGGTCTTTGACCAGAGACCAGTGCTGATTTTCCCCCCCAAAGCTCTTTCTCTGTGGTATATGAGACAGTTAAGGATGAGCACGAACCACAAAAATGTGGTTCAGTTCGTGGTTTCTGGGCAAATCATGAACTGAACTACAAAACCAGTTGGCTCACATACGAACTGAACTAGGTTCATGAGGTTCGTGCCCAAAACAGCTGAGCTACGGGGGCAGCCTGTTCCCATGGCTCAGTTGTTTTGGGCTCTGAACAGCTGAGCCGTGGGAGCAGACTGCCACTGTGGTACAGCTGTTTAAAGGGGCTTTCTTGAGCAATTTGTCCCAAGAGCTGGCTGCTCAAGAAAGCCCCCTTTAACAGCTGAGTCTCAAAGAACAAACTGCTCCATGGCTCAATGGTTTAAAGGGGCTTTCTTTGTCAGCCAACCCATCTCAGAGCCATTTAAACCACTGCTTTTTGCTCCCTTCAGCTTTTCACAAAAAGTAGAAAGCAGTGGTTTAAATGGCTCCCTGCCGCTTAGCTTTTACATGAAGAACAGAAATCAGGGATTTAAAGCCCTGCTTCCTGCTCTTCATGAACTGCCATGCACTGCATCAAAATTTCTGAAACTCCATGGCGGATCTTCAGTTCATTGCTTCACGAACTGCCCAAAATGTGTGATGAACTTTCATTTGTCAGCTGGTTCGTGCCCATCCCTAGAGACAGTATGAAAGTGTCTTATGCCATAGTAGACCATTGCTCAGTATAGCTCTGCTCTGTCTGCTCTGTCAGGCAACACCACTTCTGGGTCTCAAACTGCAAGAGTCCTTTCTGTCACCTGCTAGCTGAAACCCAATGTGGAGTAGGTATGAACAAATGCTTTCCATTTGGTTTCTTTTAATTTTCATATTTGCTTTTGCAGATAGATATTTAATGTGTACAAATGTTCTGTTTTTTTATTCACAATTGTACAGAATTCCATATAATGCTTAAGAAACAAGGTCAGGAAGGATTTTTAGAATTCCACAACATGTGTAAAATAAATAGTTGAAATGTGTAAAATTGAATAGGCATTTGCATACTAATCCACTCAGTTTCCCACCAATGCTGATTGTCGTGAGGGATTGTATCTAAACACAGAAGCGAAAGACAAAGCTCTAGGAACCCTCCACCCATCTCTGTGGTCTTTACTATAAAAGTTTGGGGGTTTGCTAGAGAGTCTCCCAGAAGTGACATCATTCCAGGTTTGGGTGCAACCCTGTGACTGCCTTGACGATCAGTAGGCTGTAAAAATTGAGGGCATTCATGAGAGCATTTTTATAAATGGAATAGGGTGGTAGTAAAAACAGAAAAGCTGAGTAAAACAGACTTATTCAAGAGGACTAAAAGGAATAGGATTGCAGTTCTAATGCCTGGAAAATTTAGGCAGTTTCCCCCCTTTGCATTGTTTACTAGATGTTTTACACTGCTTTTATTTCTGTGTTCTCTGTTTTGTAATCCAGTTTTACTGCACTGTTTGATGGTTTCTTGTCTTGTTCTGTACCTAGCAAGTTGGGCAGCAAGAGTCATGGGTCACAGGTACCCATGCGGGGAAGAATAAGCAGGGCACAATCCAATGGTGAAGGCAGGTGCTGTGAGAGAGCTGTAGTTTAGCGGTACGATGGTGTTCCGATTACAGCACAGTCTTGTTGATAGGCGCTGATGAACCTGCAAAGGTTAGGCTTTTACTGTGCCCATAGTTAGGGATAATAAACTATGTAAGCCGCTCAGAGACCCCGTGGGAGGGGTTCGAGCGGGATATAAGCTGAATGTAAATTCAATTAAAGAAAACTGCAGGACTGGATAAGGAACTGAGAGTCCTGCTCTTTCATGTAGCCAGGGCTAGGACCCTGATCCACACAAGACCTAATCCCTAAACTGGAGATTTATTTATTTATTTATTAGACTTTTACCCCGCCCTCCCGCCGAGGCGGCTCAGGGTGGCTTACAATGGTTTAAAAACCAGTAAGAACAGTATAAGAATAAATACAGAAAACAATCAGTAAAATAAGCAAATATAGCTTATTAGAGTTAAAATTACAGTTTAAGCATGGCGGCCAACTGCTATAAAGTGCTAGATCAGAGTGGTCTGGGCTATTCAAATGCTTGCCGGAACAGCTCGGTCTTTACCGCTCTACGGAATTGGTGGAGATCCCGCAGTGCTCGAATTTCATTTGGGAGCTGATTCCACCATACTGGTGCGGCTAGGGAAAACGCCCTAGTTCTTGTCGCTGTTAACTTAGCGTCCCTAGGGCCAGGGGGGACTAAACAGTTCTGCAACTCAGATCTCAGTGCTCTTGGGGGAACATACGGGGAATTGCAGGAATTGACCCTTGGATCTTGTACAAAAGCATGCAGTAGACCATTGAGTCAGGTTCTTTCCTCATAATGGCCATTTATCACATGTTGTATATACAAATCAATTTTAAAAAAAGATCAAGTACTGGAATGATCACAGGAATAATATGGAGCATATATCTTTAAAAAAAACCAGGTTTGAAAAATCATCATTAGTTTATGGCAAGGTTTTTTTTTCACGTTATATTGTCTTTGTGTGCATCAGCTGATCAACTTTACCATACCAAACTTGCAGAACATAAAAAACGTAATCTGATGATACACATGCTATTTTTTAAACTAGCGTAAAGAGCCATCTGTCCCCGCCGTTTTTCATCATCAGTGATTTTTCCTTTCCAATAATTCACAACAGCTGCCTTCTCTCCTTTTCTTTCATTTTAAATTTTCATTTTTTGCCCGTCCTTTGCATTTTGAGGCTGGCTAAAGTATTGAGTTTTAAAAACTCTAACCCGCAGCTTCAAAGCCCTACTTGCTCTTTCAGTCCAAACTGTTTTGAACATGACTGTTTGTGTTTTCAGCAGAATCCACTGTAGATTTCAAGTTTAGGAGGAAGAAACTTTCAGATCTTAAACCGGAAGCTTGTTTTCATCCCCATAGTATTTGACTACTTTGATTTAATGTACTGAATGAAAACATTCATATTAGGCTTTTGTTTTGGTGTTCAAAGCAGATTACAATATGTTAAAAAAACAATCACAAAGTGCATTACAATAACTCAAAGAAACTATAAAAAACCCAAGCAGCAGCAGTTAAAATGCAGCAATATCATATCTTGGTGCTTGGGGGGGGGGGGCAACAGTGGGAAGGCTTCTAGTGTCCTGGCCCCACTGCTGGACCTCCTGGTGGCACCTGGTATATTTGGCCACTGTGTGACACAGAGTGTTGGACTGGATGGGCCACTGGCCTGATCCAACATTGGCTTCTCTTATGTTCTTAGTAGCAACAGGGGGCCCTCCTGAGCTGATTAAAAATATATATATATCTGCAGCAAGGGGAGCCACTGAAGGCCAGTAGGCTTGCCAGCCCCCAGGTCCAGTTTCATCGTCCAATTTCAGGGTCTTCTCCCTGCCATGGACCAGCAGGCTGGTGGGGGGAAACCCCGACCGTAAACCAGGACATCACTGTGTGATGTTCCCAACATGATGACATTACCTGGAAGCATTGGGGATGTCATGTGGGGATGCTCTGGTATTTGGGCAAACTCTATAGTTTAAGGGCAAAAAACCATAGAGTTTCACCAAAATAACAGAGCGTCCCCCGCACGACATCCCCGCCCACCGCTGGAGTGCCCCTCAAATCATCCTGCTGGAGTGAAGAGGGGACCTAGCCACCCTAAAGGCAAGTATCTGTGAACCTGAGGGTATTCCTTTGTCACAGCTGCTCTCCCAGTCCTCAGCTGCCCTGCACCAAGGTGGGGGGGGGGAGGAGGAGGAGGAGGAGGAGGTTTCCCTGCCCCTCCCCACAACAGACACCCTGTGAGGTGGGTGGGGCTGAGAGAGCTCTGACAGAAACTGGTCTTTTTCAAGAACAGCTGTTATCAGAGCTACAGCTTGCCCAAGGTCATCCAGCCAGGTGCAGGTGGAGGAGTGGGGAATCAAACCCGGTTCTCCCAGATTAGAGTCCGCACACTTAACCACTACACCAAGCTGGCTGTAACTAAGAAAGCAGAGGTGATTGATATCTAATAGCAGGGTCAGTTATAGGGTGATACTACCTGTCCAGATGTGCAGAGGTCCATGGAGATGAGTTTATGGCCTAAACCCAGAGGTTTAGGGGTGTTCTGCCAGTTGGCATCAGGGCAGAGGCACACGGTCTGAGGCCATGAGCTGACAGATAGAGACACTGGAAAACAATGCAGACCAATGGAAGGTCTTGTGGGCTGGTCTTAGGTGAGAACAATAGATTACCTGGGCCAGTGATGAGTCCCAGGGGTGTGTGGCATCAGGGTGGGCAAGGCTATATGTGACCCATGAGTGTAGGTGGAACATAAGTGGAATAATAGTAGAATAAGCCAAGGCCAAACCTAAGGCAGTATATTGTTCCACTTCAGCCCTGTTCCCCATTCTTACTTGAATGGCGCTCAGTGTCGGAAGGGAATTTGCGGGAACGGTGAGGCATACATGTCTGCGCTTGTAGCAAACTTTTATTAATTTAATATATATAATTATCCCATTATTGCAGTAGTATCACCATTGCAAATTACAGCTGTGGTAACTGACAGTAAGTGGTCTTGTGAATACATTTGGCAACAGTTAGAGCCACCAGTGGGTTTTGTTGTTGTTTTTTTGTACTCTAGCATTCCTGTAAGCAAAAGGGATACATACATCGAGGTTTATAGATCAGGTTAATGAGCACCGGTGGAATTTCTTTTATCTTTCTCCAATTGGGTGACTATTAATGTTAATCAGAGCATTTGAAATGTCAGGCTTGATTTGCAAATTTGGAAATAATCACTTGTTTTACCACCTTATTGAAATACAGACTATGTTATAACTACTCCGAGTATTTTTACCCATTCCCATAATTAGGAAAAACATTATGCGGCAAGCATAAATCAGCACGTAATCGATAATGATGAACATGTTTAAAAATACATTAGGAATTGATTCAGCCATCTTGAGCAATAAAACAAGAATTGATCTGAAAATAAATTACGTATGTGTGCTCTTGCCAGGAAATTTTCAAAGGGGAATGTTAACCCTCAGGCTGCCAAGATGCATCTTCAATAGCACCATCATCAGCAGAGTGACACCCTTCTGAGGCCATTAAGAACATGAGAGAAGCCAATGTTGGATCAGGGCAATGGCCCTTCTAGTCCAACACTCCGTCACACAGTGGCCAGAAATACCAGGTGCCATCAGGAGGTCCAGCAGTGGGTCCAAGGACAATAGAAGCCCTCTCACTGTTGCCCTGCCCCCAAGCACCAAGAATACAGAGCATCACTTGCCCCAGACGGAGAGTTCCTATCTATGCCTTGTGGCTAATACCCACTGGTGGACCTCCACTCCATATGTTTCTCCAATTCCCTCTTGAAGCTGCCCATGCTTGTAGCCGCCACCACCTCCTGTGGCAGTGAATTCCATGTGATGGAGTTGGAAGAGTGTGAGTCTGTTTAGGCTTGCACTGTAACTGAGCTCAGCAGGTAGCTAGCATGGTTAGTGGTTAGACCAGGAGTCTGTCGACCCCTTTGGAATTCCGACCAGGCACAGTGAGTGCAGCTACAAAATGGATGCCACACAATTTATTTCCCAAATTTATATCTCCCCTTTCCGCTCTTACAAAGTGGCTGTGCAGCTTACCTTCAGATCTTTGTGCTGTGGTAGCAGCTGCTGCCAAAGCAATGTTTTTTGGGGGGGGCGTTGGGAGGGGTTGGTATTCTTTTGTATTTTTTCATATGTGTATGTGTACAGTGTGTGTGCAGCTGGAAGTCATGGTGACCTCTGGTGAGTCCAGGGCTCTTTTTGTAGAAAAAGCCCAGCAGGAACTCATTAGCATAATAGGCCACACCCAATAGCAGGAACTCATTAGCATATTGGGCCACACCCCTGACAGCACAGCTCATTAGCATATTAGGCCACACCCACATGTTACCAGAAGTGTGGTCATCCAGCCACACCCACCTTTTGCTTCTTATTCTGTTGACCTTGTTTGTTGTCAAAACCCAGGGCCTTTTTTTTGTAGCAGGAACTCCTTTGCATGTTAGGCCATACCCCCTAATGTAGCCAATACTAACGAGTTCCTGCTGTTGGGTGTGGCCGATTATGCTAATGAGTTCCTGCTGGGCGTGGCCAACTTGGGAGCCAGCCGGAACTCCGTTCCTGTGCGTCCCTGCCCCAAAACTAGCCCTGCTGGTGACTGATCCCTACTGGAGGCCTGGAGGATATTCAGAGAGGTAGCTGAATAAAGCCTGCCCCCACCCTACTGCTGGTACTTCAAGGAGGCCTCCCATCCAAGTACTTGCCAGAGTTGACCCTGCTTAGCTTCCAAGATCTGACAAGGTTGGGCTTGCCTGGGCTATCCAGGTCAGGGCCCGAAGCAATGTTTTTAAAAATCTGTACAGCCAATCAGAAGCCTTGCTGGGCAAACCCCGCCCCCCGCTCCACTTACTTTCTAAACACACGCCATAAACAACTGGGGGACCTCTGGGTTAGACTTATCACGTCAGAACGGCAGATATCTAGACTGAAATTGCCACTCAGCCGTGAAGCTGACTGAATGACCTTGGGTCGGAGACACTGGCTGAGTTCATTCACCACTTGAAACCAGGGTTCGATTGAACAACGGTTAGTCTAGTTGTCCTTAAATGTGGCCCTGATATGTAGACACAGGTCCTACATATAAACAGGCTTCTCCACTGAAATTGCACACGTTGAATTGCCCTCCAGTGCTGAAGTCAATGGGGAAGTGCTTGTATATGGGAAAGCTCCATGTATGTGCCAGAACTCCCATGGGGAGAGAGCCAGTGTGGCACTACAGATGCATGTTGCCTCCAGAGCATAGATGTCGTCACCTGGTTCTTCCTAAGCATGAGGTTGCTGGCTGTACATCCACTCAGCAGCACACAAAAGTGACTGTAAGCTTATGCTAATGTACAGAAAGTGCAGGTGACTTTTTTTTCCTGGAGAGAAGTGATTGTTCTTGTCATTCAAAATTCCTTGCATGTTTCTGTTTCACTGCTCATTTTTTTTAAAAAAATATGAGAAATGTCACAGGTGAATTTGAAATCACATTTTGGTTATGAAATATTAACTTGGACATAAAAACTTAAATGGTTTGAGTTTGTTAGCCTCTTTTGACTGGTTTGATTTTGGCAAACTTCAAGTGTGAAATTTCATATGCTGTCAACTGCCGCATGCAATACATGTCTTCCATCAGATACTGCAAGATAAGAAAGTTTATGTCTACTACCGAATGATATTTAATGTTAAATATGATGGTATTTAATGTTTAAGCAATATTTAATGTTAAATATCATTGCATGGCAATAAATACTGTGAAAACTGATATACCAATCAATTTCAAACTATTTTCTGTGGAACCTTAACCAGAAGCAGGGCTCTTTTTGTAGAAAAAGCCCAGCAGGAACTTATTAGCATAATAGGCCACACCCAACAGCAGGAACTCATTAGCATATTGGACCACACACCCGTGGCAGCATAGCTCATTAGCATATTAGGCCACACCCCCATGTTACCAGAAGTGTGGTCATCCAGCCACACCCACCTTTTGCTTCTTATTCTGTTTACCTTGTTTGTTGTCAAAACCCTGGGCTTTTTTTGTAGCAGGAACTTCTTTGCATGTTAGGCCACATACCCCTAATGTAGCCAATCCTAATGAGTTCCTGCTGTTGGGTGTGGCCTATTATGCTAATAAGTTCCTGTGGGCATGGCCAACTCCTGTGCGTTCCTGCCCAAAAATAGCCCTGACCAGAAGAATAGCTGAAAGGACATCCTTGCATGACATTCTTCAGTGCAATAATAGCAGAGGTATAACCATCAACTGAAGTCTATGAGAAGCCTGTAACTCTTTTCTGCATTGCACTTATAGGGTAAAACGCCAAATATGTTCTAGACACAATCCTGGTTCATACCAGTTAGTGCTGAGCTCTGCACTTGCCCCCATATGAACTGACGGTGCACCTTAGAACATGAGCAGATTCCAGAATCATCTGCACTGCATCAGGATTCTGTAGCAGATACTGAAGTTCCTTTGTTGGATTTCTCATGGGGAAATATGGACAAACTGAAAACCACACATATATCTTTACCTATCAGCTGATAAATACTGAACTAAGTACCAGTCATCTAATATTGACTTGTTAGATATCAAGTCATCCATTGGACAGCAGATATTGATTACCACCAAATATAATAAATGGTCCTTGACCGCAAATAAACATCATTCATCCATTCATTCAACACCAAATATCATGTGATGCCAGGTACCTCAGCCCTTCAATGAATTTTGTTTCCCTTTTCACTTTATCCATAGTCTCAGTATTCCTTCCAAACTTTCCCACTTAATCAACTAGACCCTGATAGCTATATGTTTGGGGTGGGGATTGGGGGCATTTGTTTTAAACTGGGTGTAGGTCCCAGGTCACCAGCTCCTGTATCATAGGCATGTGAAGCACTGAAGGAAATGTTTCTTCCTTACACTCAGGCTACTTTATGGTGGATTTGGATCAAATGGGAAAGCTCAAGGATGGATACTGACTCGTCTCTCCTTGACCACACTTGGTAACCACATACCCACCAACCTTCTGCAGAAGATCCAGTGTGGTGTAGTTCTTGGAGTGCTGAACAAGGATCTGGGAGATCCAGGTTCGAATCATTACTCTGCCATGGAAGCTTTCTCACCTGAATCTACTTCACAGGGTGGTGGTTGTGAAAATAAAATGGAGGAAGGGAGAACAATGTTGTAAGCTGCTTTGGGTCCCCATTTAAATATTTTAATGCAGTTTTGCAGAGCAGGGTAACCACCAACTGTACAGGCAGGATTATATGGAGTGGGGGGTAGTGGCCGTATTTGAGCATTCAGAGATATTTGGGGAATACTTAACTCCAACACTTGTAGAAGGGAACTTTGGGAGACAGATTCATTTCAAATTATATATATATATATATATATATTGGAAATCAAAGAGATAGTAAAAGGAAAATACAGAAAAGAGAAAATGGTTACATATCATAATCAGTGCTCCCTCTAGGCTGTGGAGTCTTGTGAGTAAAAATTCTACTTTGTGAGCTACTGGCATTAAAGTTGTGAGTGAGCAATTTGGCTACTGCGTCAGTTAGTTTGCTCTGGAGCCATCCTTCCTGAGCGAAGGCAAAAATGTATGAGCTGGAGGCTAAAAAACTGTGAGCTGGCTCACACTAACTCAGCTTAGAGGGGACCCTGGTCATAATTATATATACCAAAAGCTGATCGCATATAACAAAATATATTATATAAAAATATTTCTCCCCAGCACCCCCTTCATTACATTGCAATGTTTTTGGGGACACCAATTATAAAATACAATAAAGCTTACTTCTGTTGGGATAAATTTATATTCAACATTTTACATTTTGAATTTCGTAACTGATCTGTTTTTTCAGCTGAATTATGAATTTCTCCATTGCTGCATACTCAGTATTTATATATCTTTTCATTCATTCAATTTATACCCTGCCCTCTCCGCCGAAGCAGGCTCAGGGTGGCTTGCATAAAACACATATATAAATACAGTTAAAATCATTCATAAAACATTATAACAAATTAAACATTGCATATTTTGCCATTTTTGCATACTCACTATTTTGGTAAATCGGCAATATAACAAAGTACAGAAGGGAGGACTATTGTATGTCTTATAGCAGAAAATAGAAAATGTTTCTCCCCCAAATCCACTTCCTTACACACATTTGTATTCAACACATTACATTTAGAACTGATTCCCATTCTGTTTTTTCATTGCAATACAATTGTATAGGCTATTTTAGAATACTTCTCATTCTAAATTTGACTCCTATTTGCATAATACACGCTCCATCTCGCCTCAAATTCCAATTACTGATCTGTTTCTCCAATAAGTGGTTAGTCTCACCATCACTGCATATTCGGCAAGTTTATTTTCCCATTCTTTGTGTGGACAGACATCTGCTTCCCACCTTGCTGCATAAATAATTCTAGCCCCTTTCACCATGTATTTGAATATCTCTCCCAACATTTTTGACAAGTTGTTAGGCAATATACATAGCAGCATATTCTTGGCTTCCACCGGAAATTAAACTTCAATATAGTTTGCATTTCTTTGTAATATCTTTTTGCTCTTTTACACCTCCACCACACATGGAAGAAAGTTCTGTCTACACCTTGACATTTCCAGCATTTTCCTCTGTAGTTTTTATGTGCTTTCTCAATTTCCTTTGGAGGTATAGACCATCACAAAACATTTTGTAACACTTTTCTCTTAACACCTGACTGGCTGTGAAGTTGATATCTTTTCCCCATAGCCATTCCCACTGATGCGTGGATATCCATTTCAAGCTCTAACAAGACTCCGTATTCCAAAAAAAAAGTATAAGCAGACCACGCTGATGAAGACTACAAAGCGTTTTAACCTGGTTGGCAGCTTGTTTGTTTCTCCCGTTCCAAGACCAGCAAAGACCAAGGAAAAAAAGAACTTTACAGAGGCAAAGAATTTTTAAATCAATAACACTAAAGAATAATAAAAAAAGAGAAAGCCAGGCAGCCTTTGTGTAACAGTAGCCCCGTTCTAGTGGCATATCTGATTCAGATATGACTGTGCCGCACTCATCTATCCGTGAACACCAAGAGATTACAGGGAAAAACACTCTAAAGATTTAATTAAAATCTGTTCTTTCGCATTTAATACTGCCTAATGCTTTTAATTAATCTGAATACCCTTAATTATGCCTGTAATTTTTAGCCATGTGTAAATAGCTAATTAAAGTATTAGACCCCCTCCTCAGACAGGGGGGTGGAATGAAACATCTAAAATTGTGCACAGCTGATTAAAAAGGATTACACAAAAGGTCTGAGGTATGGCTGGTTATCGGAGTCCTGCAGGATACTTTTCAGCCAGGCTACAGAAGGGCAAGGAAAGGGGGGGGGCGGGTTGTCTGATGGCCCAGGCCTCCCTTTTAAAGTTAGTTTCTGCGATAACAGGGAAATGAGACCCACATAAGAATGTGTTTCTTTTCTTTTGCATTTTCCCCTCAAAGAGCAGCACCTGGGGACTGCTTTGTCGAGCAGAAATCCAGAGAACAATACTATGCTGCATAAATATGAAGCTCCCTTTTATACCAAGTCAGGCCCTGGTGTGAATGTTGGGCAACTGAGAGTGAACGCCACTGTGGTGTAGTGGTCAGAAGTGTTGGGCTAGTATCTGGGAGGTCAAGGTCAAGGTTTCCCTTGCTCGAAAGCCAGTCAAGTCCGACTCTAGGGATGTGGTGCTCATCTCTGTTTCCAAGCCAAAGAGCCAGCGCTGTCCGAAGACGTTTCTGTGGTCATGTGGCCAGCATGACTAAACGCCGAGGCGCACGGAACGCTGTTACCTTCCCACCGAAGTGGTACCTATTTATCTACTTGCAATGTCTTGCTTTCGAACGAGGAGCTGGAACTAGAGATGGGAGCTCACTCTGTCACGCGGCACTCGGGTCTCGAACTGCCGAACAACAGACCATCCAGTCTGCAGCTCAGAGTATTAACCTCTGAGCCACCGCAGCTCAGTATCTGGGAGACCCAGGTTCAAATCCCCGCTTTTGCCATGGAAACTCACTGGGTGATCTTGGGCCAGTCACAATCTCTGAACCTAACCTGCCTCGTGGGGTTGTTGTGAGGATAAAATGGAGGAGAGGACAATGTAAGCCGCTGGGGAAGAAAGGTGCAGTACAAATGACTGAAAGAAATAAACGGATGTTCCCTAGGGTTGCCACCCTCCACATCTCCCGCTATTACAACTGATCTCCAGATGGCCAAGATCAGTTCTCCTGGAGAAACGGGCTGCTTTGGAGGGTGGGCTCTCTGGCATTGCACCCCACCGAGATCACCAAGCCCCAGCCTCCCCGGGCCCCACTTCCCCAAATCTCCAGGTATTTCCCAAACCAGAGCTGGCTGTCCTAGGATCCCGAGTGCACCAATTAGGCTTGGGAGCATGGTGTGGGGCTTCTGTCTTCTGTTACGTATTGAGACCCAGCCATTCCTCAAGCTGCACCAGGATTGGGTTGAGCTTGCTACTTTAGAGCAATAGCTTGCCAGGATCCTGGAGCTACCCAATAGATAAGTAGTGTAATGTAAATAGCCTATCACTGGGAGTGTGTGTGTGTGTTGGGTGTGGTGTTTGCATGCTTTATAAGCAGGGCTCAGGCCCCGCTAGTTGTCCTTGTAGTTTGCTGAAATCACTTAACAAACTAGAGCTGATCACTGCAATGCATCTAGAACCCAGTATTTAACATAGCCCAAGGTAAAACAGCTGTGGCAGAGTGGGGTGTGGGCGGATTTGTCCCGCTGTGGGGCAGCATGTGCATTGACTGCAGCATGTGAACTAGCCTGCAGTGGGGCAAACAGGGGGTGATTCTGCACCCATCTGTTTCCTTGTAGGTTTTCCAAAGCCACCGCATGTCGCTTTCACTTTCTTTGTTCATCACATTTTATGATACCTTCTGCATAGAGTTTTGGCCATTCAGGGGTGACTTCGCAGTCAATAGGGCATTGCCCCTGGGTATCTGAGTGTAGTTTTGAGTGGCACCTTTTCCTTCCTCCATTTCCGATTTGAAGGGAACAATAAGCAGACAACTTCATTGATCTCCGTCAGTTCCCCCGTCCCTATTTTCCCCTCTATATTTATCACCTCACCATGAATTAGGGTTGCCAAGTCCAAATTCGGAAATATCTGAGGACTTTGGGGGTGGAGCCTGGAGACTTTTGTGATGTCACTTCCTGTGATGTCACTTCCAGGTCAAATGGCAAGTGATGTCACTTCCCCTTCCAATGATGTAACTTCCAGTACACTGCACCAGAACCTCACCTCTTCCTGTGATGTCACTTTCCAGGCACTCCCCCAAACCCGCCTCTCCCTCTGAAGTAACCTTCTTTCAAAAAATAAAATTTAAATTCAGTGTCATATATCAATTCCCACCCCACCTTTCCCCTATTTTACATTACCTCTAGGCTTTTAGGCCTCCTTCCAGTGCAAAAATAACAAAAAGCTTTAAGAAACATAAAATGCTTTAATTTAAACATTTAACAATCAGAAGGAAAAAATAAGCAAACAGCACATGTCAAAAGTGAAGCCATTTTCACTGATTTCCGTAGGAAAGATAAGCACACAATGAAATGTTACACTGAAATCAATAGGATTCAATGTGCTTAATTCTGACCGAATGAGACTATATGCATTATAATGAAAACAAAAGGTATGTGTGCTAAGCCCTAGAAAAAGATCACCAGACAACATTCCTTCACACTATGCAAAATACACAACAGAACGGTCTAAGAACTGAAGGCTGAACACTCTGCCAAAATTCTCTACCTAAAACCCTGGAGAATCAGTGCCAGTCAGAGTAGACAATGCTGTCATTGATGGACTGATGGTAGAGAGACCATGCTTTGTGTGCATTGTGTGTGTGAGCTGAAGGCATTGTGTACCAAAGGAAAAAGAACACAAGAGAAGCCAATGTTGGATCAGGCCAATGGCCTATCCAGTCCAACACTCTGTCACACAGTGGCCAAAAATACCAAGGGCCATCAGGAGGTCCAGCAGTGGGGCCAGGGCACTAGAAGCCCTCCCACTGCTGCCCCCCCCCCAAGCACCAAGAATACAGTGCATCACTTGCCCCAGACCGAGAGTTCCTCTCTATACCTTCTGGTTAATAGCCACTGATGGACCTCTGCTCCATATGTTTATCCATATAACCTGGAATTGGCTTGGGTATTTCTGGAATGTATGTAGCTATCACCAGATCAGTTCCATCTCAGCTCCTTTGTTTCCTTACAAATTCATTAGGTTGATGTGAGCCACCTCCTCCATTGTCAATTATAAAACTTGCCAGTGTCCAGTTCTGCTGCCTTCCTTACCTCCATGTTCCCTTTCCGTGCCACACGCTGCCTAAGTTCTTCGCACACGATTGCCCACTTTGTTGACCACTGACCCAGAGAACCCCCTCCATAGTCTCTGTGAAATATCCCAACCTGTAGTCTAGCTCGGGGGTCTCCAACCTTTTTGATTCTGACACAGTGTGCTGAATGCAGATACAAAATGTCTGGTGCAGGAGGTGGAGCCAGCCAGGAACAGATGGGCACAGCATACCTGCAGTCCTATAGTGACAATCCTGTAAGGTGGGGGCCAGATTCTGCCAACTCCTGCTACACCCTGGGCTGTCATTCCACTCTGGGACCTGTCATCCCAGTCCCTGGCCTGAACACTCCTGCTGCATCCTGGGGCTAGGGGTGTGCAAAAAATAATAATAATTCAGTGGATTTGGATTCGGCTGAATTGGACAGAATCAATTTCGCTGTCAGTAAGACTCCTGCATGTCAGTTTCGTCAGTACCAGCTGATTTTGGAGTCTTTCCGCCAGCCGAATGTCAATTTCAACCTCATTATATCCTATGGGCCATTGAAGTCAATGGCAAAAACATAGGGTATATTCTGGGGACTGGAGGGGAGTGGGTTTGCTGGAGAGGCTCCAAACTCTCAGGGTAGCTGCTGGAGCATCTCCCCAAGATATCCACCACGTTTCAAGAACATTGGACCAGGGGGTCCAATTCTACAGGCCCCCAAACAGGTTGCCCCCATCCCATCCATTGTTCTCTATGGTGGGAACAAAAATTACTTTTTTCCCACAGTGCTGTTAGTGGCTCTGGGAGGAAGGGGGTTTGAGGGAGAGGCTCCGGATTTTCAGAGTAGCTTCAGGAGCCTCTCCCCACATAAATCCCCATGTCCCAAAGCAATTGGACCAGTGGGCCCAATTCTATGGGCACCCAAACAGGTTACCCTCATTACCTCCATTGTTTCCAATGGGGAAACCCAGCCAGCAACACTTAAGGCAGGCAAGCAGGCAGCACCCAGCAGTCAGACTCTCCCAGAGAATCTCAGGGAAAGTGAACTGTCTTGGGAGATGCTTGTTTGCCATGAGAACAAGTGGCACACTCCAGAACAAGTGGCACTGTAGCAGTGCAACCTATATTTATAGTTGACTATAGCTTTCCAAATCAAGGTCAAGATCTTTGGTAACCCTAACTCTAACTGTATCATTGAGGAACTGATAGATGGTGGCAAAGACAAGATTTTATGAAAAAAATGTTAATTGGTTTTTTCCCCAAAAGGTCTACCGGACCTGTGAACCATATTGGGGGACCATACAAAATAGGTAACTAGGCATACATAAAACTGGGAACTTAACATCTAAGATTAGAACGGGCATCCCAGTAAGCCAATGCTAATGCGACTGCCCATTAGCAACTGTAGACTCACTTGCCCATATATTTTTCTGCTGCCCAAAACATGCAGTTGCGAGAGAAAAGTTCCTGAGGAAATGGCTATTAAAATTGTCTTCCTTTTTCGGAATCTACAAGGTTGAGACTTCGGCTGAGTACTCTGTGCAATAACTGTATAATAGATGTGGCACATTTCTGTTATACTGTCTTTTTAAATGTTTTTTAAAAAAGTAAAGTTTAAATTCAATTCTTCTTTTTTATGGTGTATGGCCTATAGGCTCTTAAACCTAATAAACTGAACAAATGCAGGTTATGGTGTAGAGAGGAAATGGCTGCACTAAGTATGATGGCCTTACACAACTTACATAACTATCAACGGTAAAAGATTATTTTTAATTATGCTTTTATCTGTTATTTATAGTCCCTCCTGGCAACTTAGGGAGCTGCGGTGGCTCAAGTGGTTAAGACGCTGAACTGCAGGCTGTGGAAGGTCGTTAGTTCAGCAGTTCGAGACCCGAGTGTGCCGCATGATGGAGTGAGCTCCTGTCTCTAGTTCCAGCTCCTGCCAACCTAGCAGTTCGAAAGCAAGAAATTGCAAGTAGATAAATAGGTACCACTTCAGTGGGAAGGTAACAGTGTTCCGTGCGCCTTGGTGTTTAGTCATGCCGGCCACATGACCACGGAAACGTCTTCGGTCAGCGCTGGCTCTTCGGCTTTGAAACGGAGATGAGCACCGCAACCCTAGAGTCGGATTCGACTGGCTTTCGAGCAAGGAAACCTTTACCTTTACTTACCTGGCAACTTACCAGTAGAAAAAGAAAGGCTCAGACTACATTGCCAGCATCACACAGGAAGTGACATCATCACACCAGTGACCCCCCCCCCGAGTAATGCTGCGGTATTTGGGCAAAAACTCTATGGTTAAATCGGCTTCTATTATAGAGTTTTTGCCCAACTACCAGAGCATTGACCAGAAGTCACTGGCATGATGATGTCACTTCCTGTGCAATGCCAGCAATGCGGCCTGGGCCTTCCTCTTTCTACTGGTAAGTCCCCCCACTGTCCAGCTGATTGGCAGCTGGGGGCAGGGCCTGATGGTGGGGAACCCCCCCCTCCATCGGGGGGGGGGGTCTGGCAACCATATCCACCTTTCTCACTTGGACTCAAGGTGGATTACCCAGAGCGAGCCAATGCCATCAACAAGATGGGATAGTCAAGAAACACTTAAATAATATTTGGGTTGTAGAACCTACCAGAAGTCTAAAAAGAACCAGAGTTGAAGCAAAGCATAGGTTAGCATGACACATTAAATGATGCAAAATTACACCATACGCCTGTAGATCACAGGCTCCGATAATTTATCCAAGTAACTTTGTGAGGCCTTTTGAACAGTGCTACCTTATTGCCTGCATAGAAAAAGCCCTCTTGAATAATTTGGTTTTGCTTAATTTGTGGAAAGCCAGGAAAGCCAGGAGCTGTGGTGGCTCAAGTGGTTAAGACGCTGAACTGCAGGCTGTGGAAGGTTGGTAGTTCAGCAGTTCGAGACCCGAGTGTGCCGCATGACGGAGTGAGCTCCCATCTCTGGTTCCAGCTCCTGCCAACCTAGCCATTCGAAAGCAAGAAATTGCAAGTAGATTAATAAGTACCACTTCGGTGGGAAGGTAACAGCGTTCCGTGCGCCTTGGTGTTTAGTCATGCCGGCCACATGACCACGGAAACGTCTTCGGACAGCACTGACTCTTCGGCTTTGAAACAGAGATGAGCACCGCAACCCTAGAGTCGGACTCGACTGGCTTTCGAGCAAGGGAACCTTTACCTTTACCTTTTTAGGAGAGTGGGAGCCTTACCAACCTCCTCGGGCAAACCATTCCGCAAGGTGGGGGCCACAACGGAGAAGGCACCCGTACGGGCAGTTCTTGATTTTGCCCATTTCCAGGCTGGCCCTGCAGAAGGCCCTGCTTGGATGAGTGAAGCTGTCATGGTAGAGCTGGGGGAGAGACAGTCTTGCAGATGAGGCCAACAGCCAAGGGCCAATTCACACGGTCACCCTTTGCACCTTGTCTCCCTCACCCTCCTCCTCATCAGGGCACCCCTGTGCCCCACTTATCATTTTTAAAAAATCCAAAGAAACAACAGGAAAGAGAGAAAGCATATAGGGGCTCCTGCCACACGGCAGGGAAAAGACGGGGCGAAGCGTGGCTTTTAAAAGCCGCGCCAAAAAAGAAACGCCGCGGCGGGATCCCACGGATCCCAGTAGCCGCGCTCCGTTGCTCCCCAGCACGATCAGATGCCGGGGAGGAAGATACTAGTCAGAGGGGGAGGCTGCCGTACTGCGCATGCTTGAGCATGCGCAGTACGGCAGGGGGCTGGGGATGTGACGGCGGCAAGACACGCTGCCGATCCCATGGCCAGGATGAAGCGGACCATCCAGATGAACCACCGAAGGTAGGTGGTTCATCTTTGACGCGCTTCATCGGGGGAAGGGCCGGATTGGAGGCGCAAGCATGATGCCAGGCAGATGTTGGCGTGGGATCGCGCCCGTTTGCTGCGCTTCCATACCGGCCCGCTCCCGGCCCAAACTGCCTCGTATGAACGGGGCCAGGGTAGTGTAACCAGGGGAAACATAAAGTGTGATCCGTTTGTGCATTTGAGCTTACCAGTTGAAAACTGGTACAATAGCACCAACATTGCTGTATATGAGCCATCTCTTGCTGGAGAGACCCTTGCTCAGGGTCCTTGTAGATCCTTAGTGAAAAATGGTGGGGGCAAGGATGGAGCAGGACCTTGTTGGTCATGATGGTCTCAACGCTTTGGAGCTCCCAGCATGGTGTAGTAGTTAAGAGCAGTGGACTGTAATCTGGAGAACTGGGTTTGATTCCCCACTCCTCCTTCACATGACGCCTGATGGGTGACCTAGGGCCAGTCACAGTTCTCTCCGAACTCTCCCAGCCCCACCTACCTCACTAGGTGACTGTTGTGGGTAGGGGAAGGAAAGGCAATTGTAAGCTGTTTGGAGACTCCTTAGGGTAGAGAAAAGCGGGGTATGAAAACCAACTCTTCTTCTTCTTCTAAATCAAAAGGTCTGGACACTTTAATGGCTTTCAGTCCTTCTAGCACTGTACTATGACTAACTCAGAGTGACTCTCCAAGGTTTCGGGCAGAAAAAAGTCTTTCTTGGTTTGCTACCTGTAGTCCTTTAGCTGATGGTCTTTGGGTTGATCCTGAGACAACCGGCATGCATTCAATGTTCTGTGTAATTTTATCTTTTGAAGTAGGCCATTTTTAAAAATATGTTACACTGTGCTTCGTCCTTCCTGTTATATCCGTAATGGTCTTTTATGGTTTTATGGTGGATATTTGTTGCAAGAACATTTGTGTCACAAAAAAGCCCTTTGAGTGTCTTGTTTGGGAAAAGACAGCGTAAATACAAAGATCCAAACAAATCCATTGTTGGTATCTAACAATTTTTAAAAAATATGTCCATGTAATTTTCCATATCTGGGCAACCTTGTTACGTATTTCATACGAGTAGGGCTCACAATCTCTTCCGCACAATAAAATTCAATTGAATTTACACATCTTCTCGTTTCCCTTCATCCCTAACCATACAATTAAATAATCTAAATCAATTGATACCAAGTAATAAACTCCCTTGCGCAAATTTTCAAAGATCATTACCGACAATTGTAGGATATGAAAATAATGTTCTTGCCATGTAATTGAAGAAGTGGTGTGCTTAAGAGACACAATCCTGCAAACAAGATCTCTTTTCTTTTCATGATCTCACATGAGAAAGGAAAGATGCAGTTATGTGTGCACATTTGGGGGAATGTAGCCTACTGTCCTGCAGTAGTACTAACTATACCTTGTTAGTAGTACCCTCGTAGTATCTAGAGTTGCTACATAGAGAAAGGCAATGGCAAACTACCGGCTGGTCTTTTGTCTTGAAAACACCATGATGGAGTCACCAGACGTTGGTTGCAACTTGATACTTTATCTTTAGCCAAATCTGACTGTGGACTGAATGCACAGGACAGGCCCAGGTTGTGAAGGTTGCCATGCTGGCATTGCTCCAACTGTGCCAAGTTCAGCAACTGGCTCCCTAGTCGTCTTACCCCTGCCAAGCCACAGTAATCCATGCAACGGTCACTTTCAGGATATACTACTGTAATTCGCTCTACGTGGGCCTATTCTTGCACCCAGGTCTCTTTTTGTAGAAAAAGCCCAGCAGGAACTCATTAGCATAATAGGCCACACCCAACCACAGAAACTCATTAGCATATTAGGCCACACCCCTGACAGCACAGCTCATTAGCACATTAGGCCGCACCCCCATGTTACCAGAAGTGTGGTTATCCAGCCACACCCACCTTTTGCTTCTTGTTCTGTTTACCTTGTTTGTTGTCCAAACCCAGGGCTTTTTTGTAGCAGGAACTCCTTTGCATGTTCGGCCACACACCCCTAATGTAGCCAATCCTAATGAGTTTCTGCTGTTGGGTGTGGCCTGTTATGCTAATGAGTTCCTGCTGGGCGTGGCCAACTTGGGAGCCAGCCGGAACTCCGTTCCTGTGCGTTCCTGCCCCAAAATAGCCCTGCTTGCACCTGACCTGGAAGCTCCAACTGACCCAGAACACAGCCGTGTTGGTCTTTACCTGGATCCCTTGGACAGCACACATTCAACCTGTGCCACATGAGTTGCACTGGCTTCCAGTGGAGCACTGAATCAAGTTCAAGGTTTTGGTCTTGACCTTTAAGGCTCTTAGCAGTCAGGGACCTACATACTTTCGGGACTGCCTCTCCCATTATGCCCAGGGAAGAGCATCATGCTCAGGGAATAAGAACCTCTTGGTGGTCCCTGGCCCAAGGGAAATCCAGCTGTCCTCAACCAGGGCTTTTTCGGCCCTGGCCCCTGCCTGGTGGAGCTCTCTGCCAGAGAACATCCATGCCCTGTGGGAGTTACTACCTTTCCACAGGGCATGCAAGGCAGAGATGTTCCGCCAGGCCTTCGGTTAAGGACAGCGATGGAACAGTATGACATCTGGCACTCTCATAGACCTTCCCCATCCCTTGTAACCCCTCCTTCCTTCCTAGGGGGGTTGGGGAGCTGAATTTTTTCTTGCCATCTTGGAATGTATATGCTTTTATTTATCAATATGTTTTATGTAGTTTTAATGCTGGTTTTAATTTAAATCATTTATTGTCAGGGGTCATTCCGTAGACAAAGAGGTGCAGGAGCTCATTAGCATAACTTATTAGCCTAACTTATTTGCATATGCCACACCCCCTGACGTCACCGGAAGTGTGTCAGAAGGCTACACCCACCACTTAGGCTCCACTGGACTGTTTTGGATTGCTAGCTATTGGGGGGTGGGAACGTGCCGATCTGTCCTCGCAGAGGAGGGAAAGCTTGTACCTGAATAAAACTTGGTCTTAAAGGTGCCACTGGACTGTTCTGGATTGCTAGCTACGGTGGGGGGGACGCGCAGATCTGCCCTCACACAGGAGGGAGAGCTTGTATCTGAAGGCGGGCCGGGCGGGGGGCCTCTGCAACGTACCTGGCTGCTTCTTGCTCCTTGTGGCTGAACTGAGGGCTGCTGGGAGCAGGGAGCAGGGAGCAGGGCTTGTTGCATGTGCCCGCCCCCTGGGCTCCTTACTGCTGGAGCTCCGCTCCTGTGCACTCCAGCAGGAAATGACCCCTGTTTATTGTACACTGTTTTGTTGTAAGCCACCCTGAGAACCTACTTGCAGGGACGGGCAACCTAGTAAATCTAATTTAATAAATAAATTAAATAAATAAAAATGTGACAGATGGAAGCAAGCTTCCCTATGTGTATCTCTAGCTGGATACAAAGGAATGCTGAATGATCAGTAGTAGAGCTCCTACATACCAGGTGTGTTTAAGAGAATGAGGAAGCTTAGATTCACTCCCCATCCTACTAAACATACAGCAGGGAAAACTGCACGTTTTTAAAGTGTGCAGACTTTTGGAGCCAGTGTTTTAAAAGCCAATCCTTTCAACATCTACATTTCAACATAATGGGTCAGTGCATATAGCCTCATGATTCCAAAATACAAGATCAATATTGCTAGGTCTCCATAGTCCCATAGACCTTTGGAATGCAACTAAAGCATATTTGGAATGTTTCATTCATTTTGATCTATGTTGTCTATACAAAATTTTCCCAGGCAGTAGTTTTTCAAAGTGCTCAAGAAAGTGCAGAGTGATGATGGGATTTTATTACCGAATCAACAAGAGGATCAAATAGCTGTAAAGAATATACAGCAGTAACTCATCCCCCCACCCGCAACACTGTTGGGATACAGATATTGAAAGATATACCCGTATACTTCAACAGTAGTAGTATATATGCATGTTTGCATGTATAAATCCATGTTTTTCAGAAGCAAATACTTATCTCTATTTTGAAGCATTAGAATGAACCAAAGAACATACCAACATAAAAAAGCCCTGGGGAAATGTGATTGCTTTATAACATGCAAGTAATTCTGTATTTTGCTGAAAACTAAACCTTCATATATCAAAGGCTTCAGAAATGCTGTGTTCAATAAATAAATCTCTTTCCCAGAATTTTTTAAAAGTCAAAATGCAGCTTAGAAAAGAACTTGAGACTCATTTCACATATTATCCATGTAGGGTGTCATAGCGCGTAGGAACAGGTCTGCACTCTGATTCAAATCACAATTGTTTCTGTTAAGGTTGCCCAGGGCGCTTTTGCTAAGGCTAAAAATGTATGAAGTGGTTGTTTCTCTGGGCCCGGATTTCCACAATACTTTTTTAACCTGGTGAAGTTGTGGGTTTGCTGCTCAGTCCACGTTGGGTAAATTGGCTGGGTGATTGTGTGTTTTGTTGCTTAGTCAAGTTGTGGCTCACCACACTTTTAAAAAGCAACCGCAAACAAATTTTGTGGCAATCTGCTAAATGTGCTGATTGAAAACTGCTCTGCACGACCCTAAGAAAATGATGCCTGGCATTTTCCTAGGCACATGCTGAACAACGCGGGCATGATGATACTGTCTTGTATCACCACAAGGTTCCATCTCTCTGTGTGTGTTTTTAATGGTTTCTTGTCATTATAAATGTGAAATCAGCAACTGGTGAAATTAACTTTCAACCACTGGCGAGTCAATTATACAAATCTTTATGTAGCGTTTCATCTGAACACACCGCTTTTGGTCTTTTAAACAATGTAAAATTCAGGATGATTCTGAAATTCATCTCCAAATTTCTTTCTGGATTTTAGAAAAGAGAGAGTACAATAACACCTTAAAGACTGGAATATACTGGGTTTGAGATGCATGTAGTGATCAGCTCATACTTTATTGTGAATCAGCTCAAACTAAGGACAACTCTAGCAGGACCAAGGTAAAGGTAAAGGTTCCCTTGCTCGAAAGCCTGTTGAGTCCGACTCTAGGGTTGCGATCCTCATCTCCGTTTCAAAGCCGAAGAGTCAGCGCTGTCCGAAGACGTTTCCATGGTCATGTGGCCGGCATGACTAAACACCAAGGTGCACAGAACGCTGTTACCTTCCCACCGAAGTGGTACCTATTTATCTACTTGCAATTTCTTGCTTTCGAACTGCTAGGTTGGCAGGAGCTGGAACTAGAGATGGGAGCTCACTCCGTCATGCGGCACACTTGGGTCTCGAACTGCTGAACTACCGACCTTCCACAGCCTGCAGTTCAGCGTCTTAACCACTTGAGCCACCACAGCAGGACCAAAGCCCCGTTTAAACCCGTGATAGGCTATTTACAGTGCGGCTCCTGGTTTTTAGGTTCCTTCCAGGATCCTAGCTATCTGTTGTTTTGGGTTTCAAGCTTGGTCAGTCAATGCCAGGCCCAGGACATAACAAAGACGAACAAAAATTGTGGCAGGAGATGAGTTTTTAAGAGTCACTGCTCACTTCTCACCTCACCTCACTAAAGCTCCTCCCCTGCCACAAATGTTGTTAATCTTTAAGGTGCTCCTGAACTCTTGCTTTTTTCCCACAAAGATGAGGAAAAACAGTAGAAGTGGTCACTGGCTGGACTCAACCCAGTGGTGCAGATAACTGTACTCCAACATATATGTAGAGTAGAGTTTCCCTTTACTTCCTGCTTCAAAAGCCTCTGGCCAACATCAAGTGTGCTCCCGTATTTAAAGTGCAGAGGTAACCTAGTGTCAAAAGTACATTTGCAATGACTTATAAATTACCAAGGCCCCGGTCACCCGGGCCAGATAATGCGGGCGGGGGGAGGCGTGGCTGTTCACCCCGGAGCAAAATAAAGCACGGTAGCCCAATCACATGGTCCCCCGAGTCTCTGTGCTTAGGCTGTTAGGTGGTGATCACACGGTGATGCTGCAGCGTGGCAAAGAATCAGTGCAACCCAATCACACAAGTGTTTGTGCGCATGCACAGTTCCACAGAGCAGCACTGCTTTCAGTTTTGTGTTTGTGTGCATGCGCTTATGAAAAACATCTGTTTTGCGATGGGCGACGGGATACTAGTGCTCCCGCGATCAGACACCCACCAGTGCCGTGTGTTTTCCAGATATTAGTGCACTTTCTTTGGTACTTTTTAACTCCACATCTTTGGCGGGACACCACGGGTTGGCCATGGGTGCGCTATGCTTCCCAGATGTCGCGGTGTGATCGTGCCCCAAAAATCCACCCAGCATTCATGCCTTTTGCGCGGCAAAATCTCTGTGTGACCGGGGCCCAAATCTACCAAATATAGCCACAAGCTGTAGAAATTTGTTATGCTTGGTGTGGGGAAACCGGGGGGGGGGGGGAGCCTTGCTTTTTTCTGGCCACCCATCTTGATCTATCTTTCTGTATTTTGACATATCAGATTTCAGTCTCTAGGCTTGTGAAGTGGAGGCAGTGCATTGGGAATCTCCCCCTACTTTATTTCCAAATGATGTATGGAGCACTGCAGTTTGCCATAACTTCCTATCCTTTTCATTAATACTATCCCCCCCCTTTGTTCGTTACTGAAATGCATTTGTGAATTGATAGAACACCTCAAAATTTCTTTCTTGGTGTGGTTATATGTACAGTGGTATCAAGATCCTTTTTCTTGTGATGCTTTACCATAACACAGGAATGCACCTCTGTGTCAGTGACTGACTATGCAAAGAAGAATACAGCATGCATGGCATCCAATATGTATACACTCACATCTCAGGTATTTTTTGCCACGTTTAGTCAATGCACATCAGTACCCTGGTAATGAAAACAAAATGAAGGGATTAATTCTCCAGTTCTCAGATGAACTGTAAAAAAAAAAATTCCTAGTTAAACTGGAATTAAGAAGGAGCAATATTCTAGGGTAATGAAAAAACTAGAGAAATGTGTGCATTTAATATAAATTCCCATTGCAGGGGCAATGTAGTGTAGTGGTTAAGTATGCGGACTCTAATCTGGGAGAACCGGGTTTGATTCCCCACTCCTCCACTTGCACCTGGCTGGATGATCTTGGGCAAGCTATAGTTCTGATAAGAGCTGTTCTTGAAAAAGAGCAGTTTCTGTCAAGAGCTCTCTCAGCCCCACCCACCTCACAGAGTGTCTGTTGTGGGGAGGGGAAGGGAAAGGAGTTTGTAAGATGCTCTGAGACACCTTTGGGTAGTGAAGGGCGGGGTATAAATCCAATCTCTTCTTCTTCTCTTCTATAAGATCGAATAACTATAGAAGAATAAGAATATCTGAAGAAGTGTGCATGCACACAAAAGCTTATACCTTAAATAATGTTGGTTTTAAAGGTGGAACTGGACTCAAATTTTGTTCTGCTGCTTCAGACCAACTCACCTACCCACCTGAATCTACAGAAAGATAAGTTAAATTTGAGTCCAGTAGCACCTTAGAGACCAACAAGAGTTTTAGGGTATATAAGTTTTTTGAGAGTCAGACTCCCTTGGTCAGACACAGTGTGTCTGAGGCCCTTTCTGCCCTTGTCTTTTTCCTTGGTTTCTGAGCCCATCTCAATCTTCTGTCCTGCATTCCCTCCCACTTCCACTGCCGCACTGCATCGGGGCTTCTTCTTGGTTCTGCATTTGTTTTAAGTGGATCAGCACTCAGACTGCTTCCAGCACACTGTTGCCCCGCACTTCCCAAAAGTGCTTTTGCCATGAATCTTTGTTCTGCTCTGTTTTGAAATCGATACCACTGTTTAAAGTAGAATTGTTTCTGTGAATTCCCCTGTTTCAGCCTCTTTCTCTTTGGCCTGTGTTAGGTGGCCAATTTACACGATAACAGGTTTCCTCACGGGCCATTGTTGAACATTTACATTTGTTTAGAGTCCGCACTGGCTAGTATTTCTAAGCCAAATAGGCTTTGATCACAAACATTTCCCTCAAAACAAAAATGGATGCATGGATTGATGGTTCGCACTTTGATCTGATACTAAGCGTTGATACTTGTATATTATCCCTGGGTTATTCCCATTACATGATGGCAGTGAACATTGCCCTGTTAACACTGAAATGCCTCATCCACTCAATGTCATTCTGATCTTCCTGGAAGAATTCCTCCCACTTGCCAGGGCTCTGTGAAAAGGAAGAGAGAACATGAGGCATTGTAGGGAAGGGATAAGTATCCTGCTGGCGCCTTGGCTCCTCCTCCTCCAAAGCAATCAGGCTCAAAACACACTTTCTTCAGTGAGTATGCAGAAAGCATAATTTGCAGAGATTGGAATTTCTGTAGAGATTTGAATTTCTGGCATGAAGTGCTGAAGAATAATGACATATGCAGAATTAAAGGAAATGATCCGAATCAAAGGCATACCGCCTCGAGTTCTGGGGAAATCAGGAGTAAAGAATGAATGCAGAAAGGCCTTAAATGCTACTGGACAGGACTTAAATCTAACTGCTCTGCTGTAGACCAACATACCTACTCTCAGAAACTGTCTTCATGGAAGAATGATAAAGAGATGTAATTCCTGGTAGCTTTACTCCATCAAAAACCCGGTTTGAAAATTTAGTCTAAGTTATAACACAAGCGGGGATGGTGGATTTCTGATATATATTTTTATTTTGTAATTTTGTTATTTAATGTACAAAGCTCTTTATATACATTAAGCAGTTCTGTAAGCACTGCTAATTAGTATTCTCTTCCGCATGTACTTTACAGGTGATTGCGTTCCATTTTAAAAAATCCCTCCAGACTCTGGAAAATCTTAGAGGAAAAGTTCAATTTCCTTTGTATTCATTGACATTTTGATTTAATTAACTGAAATGATAATATCTCCCCAAAGAGCAGGCAATTATAATTGGTGTAGATTTGTGTTGGGTTTTTTTTAAACAAAACAAAACAAAACCACAAAGTCTTATGACACATTCAGATCCTTAAAGCTCTCTCCTAAACTTTATTTACTTTGGGAATGTTTCTTTACAAATTGAACTTCTAGTGCAAATACTTTCTGTTTACAGAAATTTTGTAAAGGAAACCTATAGCAACCCTAGTCAAGGAATGGCTCGTTGCTATCTGCATTTCCTGCTGTAGCCGCCTGCATCTCTGAAAAATGGGTCCTGAGAGTTTGGGGGCCAGGGATTGTGGAATGATGCAGGATGTAGCATATGGGGGTCTGTACTGGGCAAGTAAAATCAGTCGGAATCACTCCCCTCTCCCCCGCATAAAGAAAAGTGCTCTTCCAGTTGTAGAAAGGGGAGTGCTGATACAGTGAATAGCTTTTTGATAAAACTACTGGTGACTGGAAACACTGAGGAAATTCTAGAAAGACTAATAGCATAGAATCCTTCCCTGATAAAATCATAGTCCCCATTTGTAGGGATCTCTAGGGTTTAAAAGAAATCTGTTGCCTCAGGCAGAAAGTCAAAACAATACAGGGAATGGGAACTCTCTGAGCGTTTTCCATGTCCTTCACCTTTACATGGTGAGATCTGTTGGCTAAACCTTCACATATAAAAAGCAAAGGGTGACGTGGGTCTGGGTTTTTTTTTTAAAAACAAAAAATATGCATGGGCGAGAAGAGCTGGACCTTCTTTGTTCCTCATCTTGACCTCCCCATGCTCTGAGACCCAGTTTGGTGTAGTGGTTAGGAGCATGAACTCTAATCTGGGAGCACCGGGTTTGATTCCCCACTCCTCCACATGAGGTTTTTCATGTGACCTTGGATCAGTCACAAGATCTCTCAGAGGTGTTCTCTCAGGAGCAGTTCTCTCAAGAGAGCTCTCTCAGCCCCACTGCTTGGTGTAGTGGTTAAGTGCGCGGACTCTAATATGGGAGAACCGGGTTTGATTCCCCACTCCTCCACTTGCACCTGGCTGGATGACCTTGGGAAAGCCGTAGTTCTGATAAGAGCTGTTCTTGGAAAAGAGCAGTTTCTGTCAGAGCTCTCTCAGCCCCACCTACCTCACAAGGGTGTCTGTGGTGGGGAGGGGAAGGGAAAGGAGTTTGTAAGCCGCTCTGAGACACCTTTGAGTAGTGAAGGGCGGGGTATAAATCCAATCTCTTCTTCTTCTAAGCCGCTCTGAGACTCCTTTGGGTAGGGAAGGGTGGGGTATAAATTCAATCTCTTCTCTTCTTCTCCGTTGCAGCAGGCACTTTGAAACCACAGCGCGTTCTGACATCAGCTTTAGAACACAGTAGGTTTTGCTAGTTCTAAAATGGCAGGGACCTCACCTCTCCCAGCACGTGCTTCACTGCGGTGCCAGAAAGTGCCATCAACACATGATGAACGTCTGCCTGGGAGCACTTTTTTTCTGGGAGCTTCTGATGCAATTTTGAAAACAGCTGAAGCACTGGAAGAGATTGTGCTTATTTTAAGCAATCAAGCCCCGAGTATAATGAGACGGCAAAGGGGAAGTGTGTTGAGAGGAAGAAATAAAAAGAAGACAAATGCTTGTCGCTGTTGATCAGCAGGGTATGCAGCTGCAGCCTTCTAAAGGGGGTGGGCAGGGAAGAGTTGTCAGCTCTTGGTTTCTCTGTCGAGGTCTGGCCACACCCAGTTCAGGCACTTTCTTTAGGATCTGGAAGGTGACTCTTTGCGGGAGTTAAAAATAGTACAAACGCCCTTTCTGCACTCTCCCTTTTAATCCACGTTAATTGCAGTGTCCTCCAAGCAATTCTGCACTAAAATCGAATCCAGCCTTCTTTTTAATCCAGGTCCCCCCCCCCCCATTCTGCACTAAAATGGAGTTCAACCTTCTTTTTATCTTGAGTTTTGTCCCATTCTGCATTAAATCACCTCCTTTCAGTGGTCAGCCGGGTTTCAGCCTGCTGTTGCCCCGGGTTATTTGGATGTTGTTTTGCCATATGAACTTAAATTGTCTCGACTCGAACACTGAGAAAATCTGGAGTGGCAGGCAAATGCGGAAAGGACCAAAGAGGTTTTGACATCTTGGATTTCAGTTAGTTGCACTTGACTTGGGTAGAATGTTAGCACGGGTCATTTCATAGAAAAAGAGGTACAGGAGCTCATTAGCATAACTCATTAGCATAACTTATTTGGATATGCCACACCCCCTGACATCACCGGAAGTGTGTCAGAAGGTGACACCCACCGCTCAGGTTCCACTGGACTGTTTTGGATTGCTAGCTATGGGGGGGGGGGAGAGAACGTGCAGATCTGTCCTCACAGAGGAGGGAGAGCTTGTACCTGAATGAAACATGGTTTTAAAGGTGCCACTGGACTGTTTTGGACCGGGGGGCCAGGGGGGGCTCTGCAACTTACCTGGCTGCTTCTTGCTCTAACTGAGGGCTGCTGGGAGCAGGGAGTGGGGCTTGTTGCATGTGCCCGCCCCCTGGGCTCTTTACTGCCGGCGCTCCGCTCCTGTAACATATTTATATTGTTTTTTATTGCATCTATGTTTTTGGTTTTTTTCATTTTCATTTGTTCATATTGGATCTTATTTTTTAAGTTCTTGTATTTTAACTTCTTTTGTTTCATTTTCCATGCATATTGGTTCATA
The DNA here is from genome assembly GCF_001447785.1 of Gekko japonicus. NCBI lineage: Eukaryota > Metazoa > Chordata > Lepidosauria > Squamata > Gekkonidae > Gekko > Gekko japonicus. The sequence goes on along the minus strand of NW_015171525.1, from coordinate 361,246 downwards.
CACCATTTTCTTAGCTAAGCTTTAAATGCATCCCAGACCGTATTTATTGAAATTTCTGGTTGAAGGTTGATCTTAAAAAACTATTGGATTTCAATTTTAGTTTTCGCTATAAATTCTGAGTCTTTTAGAAGATCAGTATGCATTCTCCATCTTGTTTTCTTTTGTATCGAATGAAACAAAATTAATATCGGATTGTGATCTGCAAATGTCCCTGGCAATATTTCTATTTCTTCCAGTTCTCTTGCGTGTGACCGGGGCCTTATATGAGTTGTTACATGTGACAGCAAATTGGGTCAGACACACTAGGGATGCCAGCCTCCAGGTGGGACCTGGGGATTTCCCCAGAATTACTGCTCATCTTCAGACTAGAGAGAGCAGTTTCCCTGGAGAAAATGATTGTTTTGGAGGGTGGACACTATGGCATTTTACCCTACCGAAGTCCAGGGGTCATTTCCTGCGGGAGCGCACAGGAGTGGAGCTCCGGCAGTAAAGAGCCCAGGGGGCGGGAACATGCAGCAAGCACCGCCCCCTGCTCCCAGCAGCCCTCAGTCAGAGATAGAAGCAGCCAGGTAAGTTGCAGAGCCCCCCCGCCCCCCCCCCCCCCCCCAACCCCTTCCAAAACAGTCCAGTGGCACCTTTAAGGCCAAGTTTTATTCAGGTACAAGCTCTCCCTCCCCTGCGAGGGCAGATATGCATGCCCCCCCCCCAATAGCTAGCAATCCAAAACAGTCCAGTGGTGAGCGGTGGGTGTTGCCTTCTGACATACTTCTGGTGATTTCGGGGGTGTGGCATATGCAAATAAAATCCTTTTAAATCTTTTTTTAAACGATTTGGCCAAGGGGCTAGAGGGGATTGATAGACACAACCCAATTTTGAGTTCTTGCCCGGTGCCCCTGTTATTGTATGCAGACGATGGTGTAATTCTCTCTAGGTCTGAAGTAGGGACAAAGAGGTTGTTAGCACACTTTATAGAATATTGCGAGATGAACAGGTTATCCATGAATTTTGACAAAACTAAAATAATGGTGTGTGGAGGTTCCTGGAATCCTGTCAGTCGGCGTGTTAAGGGCAAAGCCATTGAACAGGTGAAGAGTTTTAAATATTTGGGAATTAATTTTCACCATAGTGCTAGGTGGGTAGCACACAGATCAGAAGCAATTAAAGCTGCGAATTGCTGTGTGCTAGCAATAACCCACTTTTTTTTTAACCAAGGGTAACCAGTATGTTCCTGCAGCCCTAAAAGTGTTTGAGCATAAAATTGGAGCAAAACTTCTTTATGGGGTGCCCATTTGGATCACTGCTTTTAACGAAATGGTAGAACAACTTCAATCCAATTTTGTGAGGAAAATATTAGGGCTGCCTCTGTGTGTTTCTTATGCTGCTAGTTGTTTGGAAGCCAATTTGATACGCGTGGAAAGAAGGGCTTGAATAATTACTTTCAGGTTTTGGTTATGTCTGCATTTCAGGAGCTGCCCCAATAGCCTTATTCCATATCTGCTGAAAGAGTCTCATTGTTCTAAGTGGTTTGCTGCTATAGAAAGGAGAATCATTTCAATAGGCTTATGCCTGAATGATATGATGTCCTTAACTGAAATAAACATCTTTGCTCTATGCAAACAGAGATTAATTGATATTGAAATGCAAGAGCTTAGAGCTTTGGCTTCTGGTTGATGTTCTCCTTTAAGATGGGCACGTTTTCCGATCAACGCCCCAGCACAATACTTATCGGATCTGACTTCCTCACAGCTGCGTAGAGCATTTATGCTGGCCTGTTTTGTTTTTTTTTTAAACAATTTTATTAGGATATATTAATAGGTCAAACATCACAATGCTAAATATCATATATCCTTTTCTCCTATTTCCCCACCCCTTCTGACTTCCCACAGTGCTCCAACCTCCAGCCCATATTTTATATTCCCCTCTTCTCTCCTTTACTTGTTAATCAAATTCTATAGGTAACATATCCTTTAATGTATATTCTTATACATTTACACTTCTTCTAAAGTCAATCTCTTTTCAATAATTTTCAAAGCAAAGTAAATTGTTCTTTACATCCCAATATTTCTCTAAATATTGTTTAAAGTCTTTCCAATCTGCAAAAAATTCTTCTGCTTCCAGATTTTTAAGCTTTCTTGTCATTTTGTCCATTTCAGCCAGAAAAAGTAATTTTTTAATCCACTCCCCGATTCCGGTTTTTTCCTGTTTCCAGCATTGAGCATATGTCATTCTAGCAGTTGTAATCATATACCACATCAAAGTCCGTTTCACAATGTTGACTTTTTCCATTTTAAGTCCCAAAAGTAATATTTCAGGTTCTTTCTTAAATTTACATTTCACAATTTTCTCCATCTCCGTATGGACCTCAGTCCAAAAATTGTTTGCTTTATCACAAGTCCACCACATATGGTAAAAGAGCCCTCTATCTTTTTGCACTTCCAACATTTGTTTGACATATTATTGTTCATATTTACAATCTTTTTTGGAGTCATATACCATCTTTACATCATCTTATAACAGTTTTCTTTTAAGTTATTACACGTTGATATTTTCATTGCATTTTTCCATAAAAATTCCCAAGATGACATAGATATTTTTTTATTCATATTAACTGCCCATTTTGTCATCTGCTCCTTAACTGTCTCATCTTCTGTGTACCATTGTAACAATATCTTATACATTTTAGATATCAACTTTTTACCTCCCTCAAACCAAACCTTTTCAATTTCATTCTATTTTTTCCTAAAGCCAAAATACTTTTTATCTGTTTTAAACAAATCATAAATCTGTCTAACCATAATTAAAGTCCAAGTCTTCTTCCGCTTTCATTTCAAACGTCTTCCCCACAGATTTCAAAATGTCTCTATATTGTAGCCAGTCTTCCCCTTTGTGTGTCGAATAAGGTTTAATTACCTCTGCCGGTACTACCCAAAGTGGGCTCTCATCCAAGAAGAACCTTCTATACTTAGTCCATGTATCAAATAGCGTTCTTCTAATATAATGGTGCTTAAAAAAACTATCCATTTTTATTTTCCCATACCATAGATAAGCGTGCCAACCCAACCAAATTTACAAACATTTCCTTCTAACGCCAACAATTTTCTATTGTCCAAAGTAATCCATTGTTGCAACCAGGTTAAACAAACCGCATCATGATACAGTCTAAAATTTGGTGATTGAAATCCACCTCTTTCTTTTGCGTCGCATAAATTCTTCATCTTAATCCTTGGTTTCTTCCCCGCCCACACAAACTTTGAAATTTCTTTTTGCCAAGAATTTAATATCTTTGAGTCTCTCACTATTGGGATTGTCTGAAATAGAAACATCAAACATGGTAAAATATTCATTTTAACCACTGAAACTCTCCCCAAAAGCGACAAATTTGGAGTATTCCATTTTTTTATATCGTGCTGTATTTGGGGCCAAAGTTTATCATAATTATTCTTTAAAAGATCTATATTCTTCATTGTCAAATCAATACCTAGATATTTAGTCTTTTTAACAACTTCACACTGCGTCAACTTCTGCAGTTCCTCCTGTTTTCCACCAGTCATATTTTTGCACATCACCTTGGATTTATTTTTATTTACATAAAAACCTGCTAGGTCTCCATTTTTTCTTCTTCTCCATAAGCAATGGTAAATTCCGTAAGGGATCTTCCACCATAAACATTACATCATCTGCAAAAGCTCTATACTTATAAGAAAATCCTTTGTTGGTTAAGCCCTTGATTTCTTTGTCTTCTTTAATCCTTCCAAGCAATACTTCCAAAAGCCATATGAATAGTAACGGGGACAAAGGACACCCTTGCCTCGTCCCCTTTTGAACTTTAAAATGTTCCGTCACCTCTGTATTAATTACCAATGCTGCTTTTTGCTCTGAGTAAATTGCCTCAATTATATTTCTAAATGATTCTCCAATATCCATTTTTTCCATCACACAATACATAAAGTCCCAGTTTAAATTTTCAAAGACTTTTTCTGCATCCACAAAGAAAAAACCAACCTCTTTTTCTGGATGTTTGTCATAATACTCAATCGCATCAATCACCACTCTTATATTGTCCCTTATTTGTCTATTCGGTAAAAAACCAGCTTGTTCTTCTTCAATAGCATCCTTCAAATATATCTTCAATCTCTCTGAAATGATTTTCGCAAATATATTAGTATGTTGTTCCAGTCTCTTTTTCCTTTCTCTACTATTCAACGATATTAATAACCCTCTCATTACTGCTTTATAGGCATTCCAGACTGTTTGTATCTGTATACCTTGAGTCAAGTTCGTTTGAAAAAATGCTTAGTTTCTTTACTTATGGTGTTTATAATTTCTTGCTTATCCAACAAATCTTCATTCAATCGCCATCTAAGTTTTCTTTCCCCCTCTTTAGATATCCATAATATTGGGTTGTGGTCTGAGTTTACCTTTGGCATGATTTCTACTTTCTGTGTTTTTAAAGCTAAGTCACCAGTAGTCCATATCATGTCAATCCTGGAAAGGGAATCATGCCTATTTGAATAAAATGTAAAGTCTTTTGTTGTGGGATTCCATTTCCTCCATAAGTCCTCCAATTTCTCTTGTCTGACCAAATTGAAAAATACTTTTGGCAGCTTCCCTATCTTTTCATCCAACTTCTTTGATTTCCAATCCAGTTTGTTATTAACCGTACCATTGAAATCTCCCGTTAATACAATTTGATCATAGGTCATCTGGTCCAAATCTTGGGTCAAATCCTCAAAAAAAATCTCTTTTTCTCCGTTAGGAGCATAAATATTTACAATCAGGGTTTTCTTTTGATGCATAATCATTTCCACTGCAATATATCTCCCTTCTTTGTCTTTAAAAATTTCTTTAGGTTCAAATTCCTTTTTGATATATATCACAGTCCCTCTATTCTTTTTCCCTGCCAGTGAATGAAATTCTTCTCCTAATTGTTTGGCGACCAAATATTTAAAGTCTTGATTTTTAATATGGGTTTCTTGTAAACAAATTATGTTACATTTTTGTTTTCCCAGCCAATGTTTCACAATTTTTCTTTTATTGGGTGAGTTAAGTCCATTTACATTCCATTATATTAATTTGTAATCCATCATGTTACCAAGCTACTTATCTCCAAAGTCTTTAGCATTATCAGCCATAAATCTGAGCATTTGTTCCGCCGTCGTGATCGTGTGTCTTTGGCTTTGAAAGTTAAAGCTTACTCCTTGTGGTATTTCCCATCTATATCTTATACTCAACTGTCTCAGTTTATCTGTAAGCCTCCTAATTTTTTTCCTTGTTTGAATAATTGCTCTAGGGAGTGCTTTCATTATTATTATCTTTTTTCCTTCCATTTCCAGTGGTTCAGTGAATTGTTTCCTGAATATAACCTCTTTCATCCGTTTGGTTAATAACTGAAAGATCACATCCCTTGGCAGATTTTACTGTTGTGCATAAGCTGAGTTCACTCTGTAAATCAAATCAAAATTATATTCTACGTCATCAACTTCTTCTTGTAAATATTCTGCAAAGGCTTTAATCACTCTAGTATGGATGTCTTCATCTGATTTCTCTACCACCCCTCTTAATCTAAGATGGGTCTGCATAGCCTTTTATTCCATCATTGTATCTATCCGTTTGTTTTCTTTCGCCACGGTATCCACTTTTTTATCTATGTCTTCTGTTTTTTGCTCTATTTCAGCAGACTTTTGTGATAAGCTTTGGAACTCTTTTTTTAATTTCTCCCATTTCCTTTTTAAGGTCAGCCACCTCTGACACTACCAGTTCTTTCATTGTGGCCATATTTTTTTCTTGAGCTTCCTCCATCTGCTTTCCCAATCCTTGAATAGCCTCCATCATTCTTTTTTCCATAGCTTCCATTGCTGCTTGGTATTCCTGTTTGTCTTTAACTTTTGCCATCTTCGGGTTCGACCACGTCGCAGCTCTCTGTCTCTGTCTTAGATCCGTTGTTAAAAGTAGTTAAAAAACTTCCACTTTAGATTAAAATTTCATTTACACAGTTCAATTGTCCTTTATGCGCTTAGCCGAACTGCTCTATTTTCTTCTTTCAAATTTGTAATCCCAGCCAGAAATTTAAGTTTTAAAAGTTAGTCCTCCCAAAAATGTTGGGCGCTTCAACTCTGTGGTTTTCTAGACCAGAGTAGTCTCTTTGCTTTTTGACTTCCTGTCCGTCCACTTATTCGCTTCTTCCTCCTCGCTTCCGGCATCCCTCCTTTTTTCTTCCCCTTTTCTTTTTCCGGTCTGTCTCTTTACCCTCTGATCTTCTTCCGGTCTTCCGAACTCCCGTCTATCCATACTTCTGCGTCTCTTCTGTACTCCCTCTACATCACTTCCGGAACACCACCCTTTTTTGTTTATTTTGGATCTTCCTCCTCACTTAATCTCGCGATATCTCAGACGTAAGTTTCAGTCTCTTATCTCTCCCACCGCCACAGGAATGTTAAACAATTTCCCTTTTTCTGTAAAGTCGCATGCTTTATCAACTTTTTTACTGCCCAATGTTACTCAAAGGCTTTTAAAGTTCGTTATCACTTATCCGGATACTTCGACAAGCGCTTTCAGCTGTTTCCCGGTAAGCAAATGATATTTGTTACCTTCTTTGTTTATTTCTGTTTTTCGCACTGCCTCATTCATTCCAGATCTTTCCCCTTTGTTTCATGAGATCAGAGAATGGCGATTTTAAGCTGACATCTCAGCTCGGTGTGCTCCTGTAGTGCTGTATGCAATGCCCACTTCGGGAGAGGAGATCAAAGTGGAATACAAGCCTCCTCCGAGGCTTGATCACACCAATCTCAACTCTCTCTTGGGTCCTGATGCCTGCCAGTCATTCTCCCTACCTGAGGGAAGCCGCGTTGGACAAATAACCTGTCCAAACTGCTAAAAGGAACCACCGTCCACCCTGAGCATTTACAGGGTGCATCAAATGGCCATTTTACCCCGACCGGAAGTCATGCTGGCCCATTTTAATGTGCTCCCCTCTGCGGTTTTAGCAGGAAGATTTAAGAAAATCCCTTACTCTGTAAGGTTCTGTGATTGTGGTTCAGAGGAGATTGAAACAATTGAACATGTATTTCTCTATTGTAGTTTGTATGAGGACATTTGGGTAGCCTATTTAGAAGATATTCTTAAGAATGATGCCAAGCAATCTGATAACACAATGTTGTATCATTTACTGGCTTCACAAAACATAGTGGTTATTGAAGCGGTTGCTAAGTTTTGTAACTGCCTTATAATGAGGAAGATGTGTGTTAAACCCATGAACTGAATGGCGATTGCATATGATTCCGATCTATGCCAATAAAGGTTTTGAACTGAACTGAATAAGTTATGCTAATGAGCTCCTGCACCTCTTTTTCTACGAAATGACCCCTGCCGAAGTCCCTATTTTCCACACGCTCCACCACCAAATCTCCAAGAATTTCCCAAACTGGACCTGGCGACCCTATGCCTCACCATCCCCTGCCAGTGGCCAGAGGAGACCTGGCAAACCTAGCACCCTTGTTCCAGCCCGTGTTACTTGCAATGTCTTGTTTGGGTCTAAGGTAATTTATGGCAGAAACCACTACTGAAGCTGGGACTTCTGGATTCTTGGCTCGCTCCTTCAGCCACTATGTTTGCTATACCAACTGCATTTTTTCCCAATTTTAGTGAATATTTCAATATTAAATGTTTTGCAATTGGGAGTTTTAAGGAGACATTTTGAGGGGGAAATGGGTTTCAGTTCTACTATAATAGCTTTGAGATTTTTTTGTTAAAAAAACAAAAAAAAACCTTCAGAATTTTAAATGGGTGAATGTCTATACATTTAAGAATGAATGAGAATCCAAATTACTTTTAATTTTTTGGGCTTTGTATGCTACAATTCAGTCTTCAGCTTTGATGAGCTACTATGAAGTCCCAGTACATGTATGGAAATTCGGAATTAATTTGCAAAAACAAAATTACAGTTTCACATTGTAATTTCTCCCATTTTTGGCACAATAGAATTATTCATATTTATCATTCTGAGTATTAAAATTGTTTGGGGCTAATCTGAATAATGAGGGTGGTAGAATAAACATTTAAGGAAGGTGCTCGTCAAGTTACTATTTTGGAATTCTAATTTTTCAAACGTGCAAGTCTCAGCAAGAATGAGACATCTGGGTGCAGAAGCTCAGTTGAAGCCATTATTTTATATATAGGCTCCATAACATGAGGAGGGATTGTTGGAAAATTCTTCCTAATAAAACGGAAGCAGTGTCTAATGGAACAATGTGTGAGCTGTGATTCAGAGCTTGCCAGCTGTGGATTTTTATACAGGAAGGTTGAAACCGTAATATAATGGGAGAGGAGAATAGCCATTCTCTTATTAAAGACCAAGCACAAAGGGAAATGCAACTCTCTCATATATTAGGTCTTCAATTTCTGCCATTTTGTTGCACTGCTCAATCCTTTCTCCTTTGATTTTTTTCAATGAGAAGCATTCTGAAACCATATCTGACAAAATGTGACCTATTTTCCTGTACTGATAATCAAAACATTCCAAGTGCCAGTTACTGCAGCCAATGTGCATTGTTATCCTAAACAATCAGAAAGTGAATGTGTCCATGTGCTCATAGTGAGGTGTGCAATTTTTAGCTTAATAGATATGTGCTGTAAGGAGGGGCAGGAAAGATGTATGTGGTGGATAGAAATTTCAAGAAAACTCATTTTGTGTGTGTGTGTGTGTGTGTGTATATATATCAAAGAGATGAATAGAAAAGGTAAAATAAATCAAGATTTATTATACGCTCTCCCAAACATTTATTTCCTTCTTTTTAAAACAATTCCAAAACTCTGAAAAACAGACATGCCCTGACATTTTCCATGGTAGGTTTGTAATCCCATAGTTCTCCAAATTGCAATGCTCAATAGTGTTTCATTAGTATACTCTTCATTGTACTGATTATTATGCATTATTAATTCAGATCTGTGCCTAGGAGATGTACTGTATGTAATTATTTTTCCTTTCAAAACATAATAGCTTCACACTGCGCTTGTTGCAGCCGCAATATTTCATCTCTGAATGTTCCTTCCAACATTCTGGGGCTGTGACAGAAATTTGTATTTGAACAGAAAAGCTGTCAAGAAGGAGCTGTGGTGCTATCCATCAGGTTTTTAATCCTGACCATACTTTAATGCCAGCGAGCTGGCTGTCCAAGACACTAAACAAAGATTGAAATTATGCCGTCTGTTCTTCGACTTCAAAGGCACCAAGTTGGACTGGAATCCAATGGACCTTTATTACACTCTATTAATTTCTGATTAGTTCTCAGCTATGCTGAATCCAGCTCTGGTGTCACAATGGGTTAGGCATGCAACCCTGACTCCAAGATCAAAAAAACAGAACCTGTCACTTTCCATAATTTTACAGGAGACTCTACCAATGTAAATCCTTTTTCATCCTGTCTCCCTTTTATGTCTTTTAATGAGTTTTTCCACTAGGAGTGCAGAATCTTAATATCACTCCCAGAAACGCTAACTGATATTGTAACTCTTGGCAACTCCCTTGGCAATCTAATTAAAGCATAATTTAGAATCAGTCTTTGCAAATACCTGGTATCCTGTGCATACTTTAAGGGCAGGAGGCAGGTATGTTTGGGAATAGATATGGTGGAACGTTTAGGATCAGGTGCGATAAGCCGCAGTCTAACAAATGGCAGGTACTTGACAGGCAAATTACACGTGGATTATCATTTGTTAAAATTTCATCACAGAAAAAATAGTTCAACTATTAAGCAAGCAAGTACTTTACACGGAAGATTAGCATATTTCCTTACAAAAGGGTTGCACTTAATTTAGATGCATTGACTTCTTGCCACCATAGATGACCTTTATGTCTAATCAAAGTCCCTTTGAATCTGAATCCCCAACCTTTTATCTCTCCTGACAGCTTTTAATTTGAAGGTCTGTAATAAAGTCTATTAAAATTCAACATGTATCAGTGTTTAAAATGTGGCTGGGCTTGTCGGAGTTTCGAAATGTAAAACTTTGAATAAGTCAGAATACAGAGAGAGAGAAAGAGAGAGATGCAACACTTCTTAAAAAATTATATCTGCATTTTTTAGAAAAGTCAAGAGTCTGTGAAGACTGCGGAGGTCTCGGAAGCTAAGCGGGGTGGGCCCTGGTTAATATTTGGATGGGAGACCGCCAAGGAATACCAGGATACTGACACAGAGACAGGCAATGGGAAACCACCTCTGGATTTGTCTTACCTTGAAAACCCTATGGATCCACAAGGGTTAAGCTGACACTAAATATTATGAAAATACAAAATACTTTGGCCACCAAATGAGAAGGGAGCACTCACTGGAAAAGACCCTGATGCTGGGAAAGATTGAAGGTCAAAGAAGACGGGGACGGCAAAGGATGAGATGGTTAGACAGTGTCAGCGATGCAACGAACATGAAATTGAGCCAACTTCGAAGGACGGCGGAAGACAGGAGAGCCTGGCGGGAGATTGTCCATGGGGTCGCGAAGAGTCGGACTTGACTGTGCGACTGAACAACAAACACATTTTAAAACTTAAACTCATTAAAAATATACCATTCAAACATAAAAAAAACTTCTCAACATTCATACATAGATGGGTTAGTGCTGTGCAACTGAACCAAACCTGTTTCGGCCCCTCAAAGGGCCTTCCTCAGTGGTCACAATTCCAATTACAAATTTGACATACATTCAAAAACATTTTTTACATAAGATCTTAAATACATATACAGTATAAGGCCAGATGTTGTTTCCTAAATACTTCTGTATTTGTTTATTATTATTCTATAAGATGGGCCTCCAGTCTAGCCAATTAAAGTCCACCAATAATTCTGGTAGCACAAATTTGCGTGCGTTGAATGTATGTCACTCCATCCTGTATATTTTTTAATGAATCTAAGTTTTAAAATGTGTACACCTGAATAAATTTTGTATTTTCATAATATTTAGTGTCAGCTTAACCCTTGTGGATCCATAGCAACTTTTTGGGTTGAGTTCTCCCCCCCCCTTTTTTTTTCCTTCCCCCTTCCCTTCCTTTTTGTTACCTTGAAAACCCTACATGGTCACCATGTCAACTGTAACTTCATGGTAAAAAAGCCCATTATTCATTTATTTCAAATGTTCTACCCTCACTATCCCGAACTACACATGGTACCCACAACACGACTAAAAATCAGTAAAAACCCCCACCAAATACCCCCTCTCAAAGCATAACACTTAAACCTCTGTAGAATTTTTTTAAAAAACCCAGCTAATAAAATAAGCATCTCAATGCTACTCCAAAACAGCTCATGCTTCCTAGAGATACATAACAAACCTGGGAGGGAAAATATTATCACCCAAGTTAAAAACGTGCTGAAATAAATATCTTGAACTGGCCTCCAAAGTCATACAGATATGGGGCCAACTGCACTCATTGCATCAGAGAATTCCAAAGACTGAGTGCTGTGTGCAATAGATCCTGTCTGTCCTTCAGGTTGTGGTGAGACTGAAAAGAGTCTCTGTAGTGGAACAGGCCTGCTCCAGCCTGCAGGCCCTATTCCGCCCTGCCTTCCTAGGTTTTTTTCAATCCCTAGAGGGGTTTTTCTTCCACTCTTGGGTAGCCCACTGCCACCACCTGGGCTTTACTGAAATTACCCACTGGGAAGGTCAGGGCTCCCAGCTTCCCTTCCAAGTTCTGAGGCCTTGCCACTGTGTCTCCCCTACTGCCCAGTGCCTGGTCACCATGGGGACAGTTTACTGCCTTGCACGCCATTGGAGGAATAGCCACTAGCCAACTGCCTGCCTTCCCCCTGGCGGTCCTTTTAAAATAGGATGTCCACTTAATAGCATGGAGGATTACGTTGTACAGAGAACCATTGCCAGCATCAAAACTTATAAAGTATTTATTAAAAAGGAATTGTTTGGATGCATACTTTTAGCACAGCACTAGGTTGAGCAAGGGATACAAAAGAAATGGATAAAAAAGTGAGCCTCTGTCTCTCTATCTATACACTATATGCCCTATCAAATCTTAAAATGGGACAGGCTCCTTAAGCTTAGGAAGTTACAAATTTCTACAGATTTGACCTAACCTTGAAGCTTGCTCCAGTTCTTTAAGCAAGCACATGGTCAATGGTTACCTTCCCAGCAGGGAGGTCAAGTGCTCTCATGGACTCAGCACTCAAGGAAAGAGACCTCCTTTCTGCTGCAAGGAGTTTTATCACCTATCTTTATCCCACCCCCTGACCTGGTCAGGCCAGGTCAAGGAAGCTTTTCCTGATGATTCTAGGCATTTAATTCCTGCACCCTCTCTAGTATTTTAATTCCTTCAGTTCTCTGTTCCCAGCTTGGGGGGAGGGGCAGCTTGCCCATCCCATTGTCTTAACCCATTAGCATTTGTATGAAGGTGGGCTGAGGGATATCTGGAAAGCAATTGCACTGACTCCCCCACACACCCACACATCTGTTCTTTGCCCAGTGGGGGGGGGGACTTTTAAAACACACAGTGGAGGTTTTGCTCAGCTCAAACCTCCCAGGGGAAAAAATGTGTTTCTTCATACCCTCTGTTGGAAAACTGAGAATGTGGGTTACTACATGTAAGCCAGGGGTTGAGACGTTTCCTGGTGCCAGCCACCAAGTGTTTTTAGAAGGTGGGTGGGGCCAAATGGAGCTTTTGCCCAGCAAGGCTTCTGATTGGCCACTGGAGATCTGATTGGCTATGCAAATTTTTTTAAAAAAACCACATTGCTTTGGCAGCAGTTGCCAGTACAGCACAAGGATCTTCACTGTGTGACTGAAAATAAGCTGCAGCAGCCATTTTGTGGCTGGCCCCGCCTCTTCTGGCAGCCATTTTTATGGCAGACTGTCTCAGAATTCCAGATGTGCTCACAGGCTCAAACAGTTTGGGGACCCCTGATGTAGGCAGAGGCCATATCCTTTAGATGCCGTGAAGTATTGAGGACTGATACGTAACTACTCTGTTTTATTCTTTAAAAAACCACAGGACCTCACAATATATGAAACCTAAAAATTACCAAAACTAGGAAGAAGAAAAAAACAGCGGCAAAGAGCATCAATATTTAAATACAATTATTTAAAGAAACTCAAAAAGTTGCAGCTTAAAGGTCAGGTGAAAAACAGATGGGGGAAAACAGAGTAGGCATCAACATTCATGCTCACGGACTGCAGCTGTGCCTCCGTTATTCCTTGGCATTTATTTCCATCATCTACACGCTCCTTCTGCCCCGGGGGGAACTAGGGTTGTCATCCTCTCCGTGTGGGCCAGAGATCTCCCAGAATTACAACTTCAGACTACGTCAATCCATTTGGAGCCAGTTTGGTGTAGTGGTTAGGAGCACTGACTCTAGTCTGGGAGAACCTGGTTTGCTTTCCCACTCCTCCACAGGCAGCCAGCTGGGTGACCTTGGGTCAGTCACAAGTTATTTCAGAGCTGCTCTCTCACGAGCCGTTCTCAAAAGAGCTCTCTCGGCCTTACCTACCTCACAGGGTGTCTGTTGTGGGGAAGGGCAGGGAAAGGAGATTGTAATCCTCTCTGAGACTCCTTCAGGTAGTGAAGGGTGGGGTATAAATCCAATCTCCTCCTCCTCCTCTTCTTCTTCTATTATTTTTTGTTTATTTAAATCATACACTTCTCCTGGAGCAAATGGCTGCTCTGGAAGATGGACAGCTGGCGTTATACCCTACTGAGGTCCCTTCCCTCCCTATATCCATCTCTCCCAGGCTTCACCCTCCAATCTCCAGGTATTTTTAACCCAGAGTTGGCAACCCTAGTGGGGACTCAAAGTAGCTCACGTCATTCCGCTCTCTTCTATTTTGTTCTCACATCACCCCTGTGAGGAAGGTTAGGCTAAGAGGGTGTGACTGGCCCAAGGTCGCCCAGCAAGCTTCCATGACCGAGTGGGGATTTGAACTCGGGCCTCCCAAATCCTAGTCTGACAGTCTAGCGACTACACCACGCTTGCCCACCCCCAATTGAAAGATATGTATGAGTTGAGATTATTGAAAGAAGAGGAGGAGGAGGAAGAGTTGGAAGAGTCCCAGAGCGGCTTACAGTCTCCTTGTCTTCCTCTCCCCACAACAGACACCCTGTGAGATAGGTGGGGCGGAAAGAGCTATGAGAGAACTGCCCTTGAGGGAACAGCTCTGAGAGAACTGTGACCGATCCAAGGTCACCCAACTAGCTGCATGCAGAGGAGTGGGGAATCAAATCCGCTTCTCCAGATTAGAGTCCACCACTGTTAACCACTACACTAAAAAGAAACCCTTTTCTCATGAGAGATGAGCACCGCAACCCTAGAGTCGGATTCGACTGGCTTTCGAGCAAGGGAACCTTTACCTTTACCTTTTAGGATGAAATTATACCACAAGATTTAGTCAACACAATACAATACAAGATATAGTCAAAATAATACTGACATAATTCCCATACCCTGAAATCAAGGCACAGATAAATTGGGATTTACTTACTGGTGGACCTCCTGATGGCACCTGGTATTTCTGGCCACTGTGTGACACAGAGTGTTGGACTGGATGGGCCTTTGGCCTGATCCAACACTGGCGTCTCTTATGTTCTTATGTTACAGCAGAACGGTACCATTTATTAATAAACCTCTTTCTTAGGGCTCTTCTGCATCCTCATTTTCATTGCTTGTGCTGTAAAGTGCAGGAAAATGTGCCTGACGTAAAATGCCTGACCTAAAATGATGTAATATCGAATCGACCACTAGAGGGATCAAAAGGCATGTGGAAAAGGAGGGGGGGAAACTCGCAAAGCAATAGGCAGGTTCCCTAAGGGCTGGTTATTTGGGTTGTCAAAATCCAGGACGTCCCACCCCTGGCTTTAAATTTGGCATGAACAATAGCTGTGCCTTTCTTTTCTTTTCTTTTTTTCTTCTGTACAACAACACCCACAAACCCATCCCAAGAGATGCTGCCTATCAATTCTGTCTCCAATGCTGCTCTGTGTAAGGCTTTATTCTCCAGCCCCATGGGGTCTGGTCAGCCTGGACTGGCTGCTTTTGGGCATCTCTCCTCCTCCTCCTCAGACAGCACCAGAATGCTCACCAATCTAGTTAAAATTGTGGACATCAAACCCACACTACTCAAAAAGGTCCTGACAGTCTCATTTCCTGGGCTTGCTAACTGTGATTTTGAAGGATGGGCAGTTGGTGAGGGGAGGAGAGAGAAAAGCAGGTAAACTGGGCCTCTTGGGGGCTGGAACACACCGGGACATCTGGGAGCCAATCTGTTGTTTTTTTGTTTTAGTTTCCAAATGGATGCAATCTTCCCCGAGTTTTCTCGTTCTTCACCTGAATGTCACACATCTATCCAGCTGCTGAAAGAACCTTTGGAAATCTTTCTTCTTCTCTTCTGATTGTATCATTTGAAAGGAAAATAGATGTTTCTGCCATGAAGGGAAAAAAGGCACTCCAACTCCAGAGAAATCTACCCATGATAGGAAGAAGGGCTGTTATTTCCTCTTTAAAGGGATGTCAGTTTTCTTTGACTAGTGTAGCATCTTCAAGCAAGTTTGCTATTCGGATTTTTCTATGCGGCTTTATCAATCACTGTCTTTTATGGGTGGGCCTCAGATGCTGAATAGAATGACAAATTAAATAAAGAAGCAAACACCCGCTATGGCATTTCAATAGGCATGCATTTAAAAGTAGCATCTCTGTTTCTGAAATGGGTTGGAATTTGAATGGGGCTCTGGACCCCTCTGCACAAGGTTTATAATCATATGCGTAAGAAGTCCTCCTGAGGTCATCTATACTGTAGCTGCAATCAATGCCATCTTTAGGGGCCATTCCCTTTCCTCTCCCAAAATCTGGAAGATCCCAGCCGGTTTCTATTTGCTCATCCACCAAGGCCCCTGCCACACGGGGGGGGGGGGGGACACGGGCAAAGTGCGTCTTTTTAAAGCTGCACCAAAAGAAACACGCGGTGGTGGGATCACATAGATCCCCTGAGCAGTCGCGCACTTCCTCCCTGGCATGATCAGACAGGGAAGCAAGGCAGCCAAACTGCGCATGTGTGAGCATGCGCAGTTTGGCCGGGAGCCGGGATTGCTACGAACGAAGAGCGCGCCGGCAATCCCATGGCCGCACTTGATGCGGCGTCCCAGGTAAGTCCTCCTCTGGGGGTTGTTCTTTTTTACAGCGCGTTATTGGCCTGAAGGGACGGATCGGGGAGGGGTGCGTGCCGATTCCCAGATGTTGCGGTGAGATCGCGCCCGTTTGCTGCGCCCCCGATCCGTCCCTCTCCTGGGCCAAAATCTCCCATGTGACTGGAGCCAATGATTCCAGAATAACCACAGCATCCAAGAAAACCAGTGTGGCGCAGTGGTTAGAGCGTTGGACTAGGATCTGGGAGACCCAGGTTCTAATCCTTGCTCTGCCACGGGTGACCTTGGGCCAGTCACACCTTCTCAGCCCTCACGGGGGTATTGTGAGAATAAAATGAAGGAGAGGAGGATGACGTAAGCTGCTTTGGGTCCCCATTGGGGAGGAAAGCGGGATACCAATGAAGATAATAACATAATCTGCATCCTGAAGATAGAGCTGCTCAGTCACTTGGTGCTATAATGGGGAGGGTTTTTTTAAGGGGAGGGGCTGTGGCTCAGTGGTAGAGCCTCTGCTTGGCATGCGGAAGGGCCCAGGTTCGATCCCTGGCATCTCCAGCTAAAAGAACCAGGTAGCAGGTGAGGTGAGCGACCGCAGCCTGAGACCTCGGAGAGCCACTGCCAGTCTGAGTAGACAATACTGAACTTGATGGACCGATGGTCTGATTCAGTATAAGACAGTTCATAACAGTTTAAAATTGTAAATATTGTTGAAAGAGCAGCTTAGTCCACTTATACTCTAGGGGGAGGTGTGGAGCATTCTCTAGTGTTTAGGGTTTATTGAACATTTTCTCTGGTAGTCCAGCCGACCTCTTGTTGTTTTCTCTCTTTGCTGTGCGTGAGGCTGTGTTAGTGCCTGTGCTTTGAATGCCTCTCTAAATCTGTGGCATCAGTGGCCTGCAGTCAGTTATTGCCCTTTTGCACTATCCCGCTGCAGTATAGAAAGGGAACTCCAAAGCGGGATTGGATTATTTCCTGAACTGTGCCAGCACATGTGCTGTATGATACTCATGGTCATGGTTTGTGAACATGCCTATATGCATCAGAACAACAAAAAATATGGCAACAATAGATAGTAGGGTGGTTCCTACCTCTATCCTACCAATGCACTGAGCAAAGTTTGAAGTCTTCGTCCAGTCTAGGAGCCTTTTTCCGAGTGAAGCTGCTCTTCCATGGAAGGAAGTGCCGCTTAAGTTGGAGGATGTCTTCTTAGGCTGGAGGAAGGGTCCTTGGAGGATGGTTGGATCCAGTGTTCCCTCTCAGCTGAGTTATTGTGAGCTAGTTCACAGTTTTTTAGCCTCCGGCTCACACATTTTCATCTTCACTCAGGAAGGATGGCTCCAGAGCAAACTAATTTATGCAGTAGCCAAATCTCTCGCTCACAACTTTAATGCCAGTAGCTCAGAAAGTAGAATTTTTGCTCACAAGACTCCACAGTTTAGAGGGAGCATTGGTTGGATCCACCCCATTATCTTGCCAATACTATTTCTTCTTCTTCGCTTTTATATGTAGCTGAATCGGTACAGATGCTTGCTAAAAAGGCATTGGTAGACAGCTGATGTTAATACCTATCTGTGTAGAGGGTACATGATGAAACCTGACGGGGAGCAGGAGTGGAAGCTAGCAAGAATAGGAGGACCAACAGTCTTTGTGACTGGCCAACAAGGAGCGGGTTTGGGGAGCTTTCTGGAGGGCATTTCCACAAAGGGATTATAAAGGTAAAGGCTTCCTTTGCTTGAAAGCTAGTCGAATCCAACTCTAGGGGGCAGTGCTCATCTCTGTTTCGAAGCTGAAGAGCCAGCGCTGTCCAAAGACGTTTCCGTGGTCATGTGGCCAGCATGACTAAAACCTCTTCCAAATGATATTTTCGTGAGTGGAGGGACAACCAGCTTGTATGACTCCATGTTTACCCTTGCACTTGTAACTTGATGCATGGATCCTAAGGGAGACTCTCCGTGAGGGCCTAGGAGAATGTGAAGACATGAGAACAGCACGGAGCACAAGTGCCTCGCCCAGGGGTTGTTTTGTAGAAAAAGAGCTAGGGGAACTCATTAGCATAACTCATTAGCATATGCCACACCCCCTGCCATCACCAGAAGTGTGTCATAAGGCCACACCCCCTGCCATCACCGGAAGTGTGTCATAAGGCCACACCCACCACTCTGTTAGCCTTAGTCTTAAAGGCTAGTCTTAAAGGTGCTATTTGTTAGTCTTAAAGGTGCAGGAGTGCGAGGAAGCCCCGCGAAGGTCCCCTGCCCCCAACGGTCCCGGCCACCGCCGCCAGTGGTGCCCCCATGTGGGGCCCGGCAGTGGACCTGCAAGGCTGGCGGGAGTGTGAGGAAGCCCCGCCAAGGCCCTCCCTGGCCCCAGGCAGGCAGGGGTGGGGAGAGGCGGGGAGGAAGCAACTTACCCTCCCTCTTCTCCTGCCTCCTCCTAGCTGAATGAGGGCCGGAAGTGGGGTGGCCGGAAGCGGGTGTGGGGCTTCGTCATGTGCCCCGCCCCCATTCACCTCACCCGGGGGAACGGCGATCCCCCGCGATCCCCCCAAATCGACTTCTGGCCTCGCCCTCATATTTCTCTGAATCTGAGCTCCCATCTTCCTCCAAGATCAAATGTGCAAGGTTAAATATCTCCAGCCTAGGAGGACCGGCAGAGACGGGAATGTTTCACTTTGGGCATTGCAGGCAAGAGTGAAAGGCACTAAGTACCCCCTTTCTTGTGCAGATGCCATCTCTCAGTGACGTTTAAAAACATGGTGGTACATAGAATGAAGGAGCTGTGGTGGCTCAAATGGTTAAGATGCTGAACTGCAGGCTGGAAGGTCGGTAGTTCAGCAGTTCGAGACCTGAGTACCGCATGACAGAGTGAGCTCCCGTCTCTAGTTCCAGCTCCTGCCAACCTAGCAGTTCAAAAGCAAGAAATTGCAAGTAGATAAATAGGTACCGCTTCAGTGGGAAGGTAACAGCGTTCCATGCGCCCTGGTGTTTAGTCATGCCGGCCACATGACCACGGAAATGTCTTTGGACAGCGCTGGCTCTTCGGTTTGGAAACGGAGATGAGCACATCCCCCTAGGGTTGGATTCGACTCGCTCTCGAGCAAGGGAACCTTTACCTTACATAGAATGAAGGCAGAGTATGTGATGAGGGTCTCTTTGACTAAAAGAGTATCTGCTAGTAATAATTCCACGGTGGAATAATTTAGGAGAAAAGCCTCTTCTCCACAAGACTGTCACGGCATAAAGGACAAGAAAACATTTTTTAAAAAACACAAAACCTCAACTAACGCTGTTTAACATAATGTTCTTTGGGTCCATAAAAATGGCTCAGTGAAAAGAAAAGGGGGGGGGACACCCAAATTCTGCAAGTGTTATTGTATCTAAGACAGTACAGGTCCTTTGTGGGAATCTGGTTGTGCTTCCACTCTGTCTCCAGAGACAAAATTATTCTGTGGCCGAGTAATGAATTGGATGAATTGTGTGTGTTCTGTGAGAGAGAGAGAGAGAGAGAGAGTTGTTGAACACAAGCTTTGTTGATATTCTCCAAGACCATCTATGGAGATCACCCAGGGCTCTGCTCCCTGACACTCAGCCGTATACTTAAAGATCTGAAGTAAATTACAAGAGTTAAAATTATGTAGCACTCTGCTGTTAAATTACTGCATTAAGTGGTAGCAAAGTTGAAGTAAATCATGTGAGTCATACTTATTAGGCCAAGAGGAGTCTTCAAGGAGGAGGCATGGCTTGTCAGATACAGAAATGGTGTGCAAAAGGATAGATTGGTGGCATGAAAAGTAAGAAAAATTTAATTGTGACACCTTGGCACAAGCAGGGCTGGAACAGGCACAACTCTCACTGTCCTTCCCATTTTACCGGCATGTTAAAGCAGCTCATAGCTTTGGAAGCTATTTGCACAATCTTTCATTTTACTACTGGGGTCTCCAGCCTTTTATAACTAAAGAGGCAAACAACAGAAAAGACGGAGCGATTGAGGCAATACAGTAAAAGCCATTTGCATAACTGAAAAAAGTGTACAACCTGACAGCACTGATAAGTGACTGTGGATTACAGAGCTGTATAGTTTCTGCAGCCTGAACTCTGGGCTTTTCTGCAGTCGCATTTTACTTACTTGTAAGTTCCCGTTTCATTGGGGGGGGGTTTTCCTCTTCCACACATGTTTTGCTCCCTCTAGTGGTTGATTCGGTATTACACCTGTTTATGTCCAGCATATCCCTGACCTGGCTAGCCCAATCTCCTCAGAAGCTAAGCAGGTTAGGCCCTGGTTAGTATTTGGATGGGAGACCACCCAGGAATACAAGAGTTGTGATGTGGGGGCAGGCAATGGCAAACTGCTTCTGAATGTCTCTTGCCTGGAAAACCCCGTGAGGTTGTCATAAATCAGCTGTGATTTGATGGCACTTTCCACCACCACTATGTCAAGCATATATCCTTGTAGATTTAAACTGCAGGTTTTTATGCCAGACATAAACTGCTGTAATATCAAATTGACCACTAGGGGCAGCAAAACACGTGTGGAACGGGGGGGGATCCCCAAAGAAACAAAAATCAAGCGAGAAAAATGAGAAAGCAGAAAACCCCACTGGTTGCTGCAGATCATTTAATAGGTAGTGGCAGACACCAAGTCTCACAACAAGTAATAAATACACACAGGAGCACCCTGCATGATTGTTTTAGAGCACTGTCATAAATGTTCAGTGTTGTCAGTTGGAGTATGGGCAATTGTGCACCTCTAACATATCTGTGGGGAATTTCCGACAGGCGATAGATTCCGGAAGGGAACCAGTTCTCAAACGGGTTCTGGTCTGTCATTTCAGACAGAACCCATTTGAGAACCGGTTCCCTTCCGGAATCTATTTGCCATTTCATACACAAACGCTTCAGTCCCGTTTAGGAACCGGGACTGAAGCGTTTTATCTGTCATCCACTTCCAAGTGGTCTCCAATGCCCTCTCCCGGTTCCGATACGCTTTTTTCCCACCTTTTTTCGCTTACGCGGGCGATCTCCGGCTGTTGGGGTTTTTTCGAACATTCGATTTATAGCGTTATAGCACTATAACGCTATAACGGTATAATGGAATAGCATTATATCAATCCCATTGGAATGCATGGAGTGTTTTGTTATACTGCTATAGCGTTATAAATCGAACGTTTTTTTTAAAAAAAACCAATCACCCACGCGGGAGGAAAACGGCGGGAAAACAAAGCGGTGCAAGTCTGAAATGCCAAACCACTTCTGATCCGGCTCATTTCCGGTAGGGGCAAGTCCTGTGTGAAATGGCAGCCCTGTACCGGTTCACTTCAAAACAGATGATTGCCGGCTTGAAACCGGGTGAAACTGGGTAATGTGAAATTCCCCTGTGTCTGTAATGCATTGCTAAGCAGCCCTTTCGTCCCATAAAAATCTGTCTGACATCCCCTTCACATATTGGTTGCTGTAGCATCCCACCTATCCCTCTGATATTCCTTAATTTAAAGATTTGGTTTTCTTTTCTTTCTTAAAAAAGTATTTAGCTCAGGCTGCTTTAAAGCTGTTTGCACGCTCTCAAAAAAATGTACCTTGCTCAAGGGCTAATATCCCAAGGCTTCTCGAAGCTGTACTTGTGGGTCCTTGAAGGAAGAAATTTTGTGCCATTATCTTTTTCACATTGTTCCATTTAAGTACAACCAAGAAAGAGGAGGCTTCCAGCATAAATATATTAGACAGGTTGTCAGAGGCAAATGAGCAGATGAAAATATCATTTATCCTGAACAACGCAGACAAATGCATTTTGAATAAATGGCAACCCAACACGGGATTTGCACTTAACTTTAAGCAAATACCATCGTCTGATGACTTACTGAAATGAAAATTGCTTGGCCAATGGTACAGAATGAAAATTCTTCTGTATGTTATGGTTCTAAACAATAACAGACACATTCCGTTGATAGAATTATGATGTCACCTTGAGCAACTAATTTTGAAACTATGGCCACTAAACATCCCCAGGATGCAAATTTATCCCATTCTGTGAAATATATACAGTCTTAAAGCTGGCCTTTACTGGTCACCATGTTTCTAATCAGTCTATCAATCAAGGATCTGAGCTTTTTTCTTCTGGGGATGCGGCTTCTCCCACGCTTGGAAAAAGTGTTATGACTGTACTAAGGGAGGTGACGGCCTCTTCTTCTTCACTTTTATATGTAGCTTAATCGGTACGGATGCTTGCTAAAAAGGCATTGGTAGGCAGCTGATGTTAATACCTATCTGTGTAGAGGGTGCATGATGAAACCTGCTGGGGAGCAGGAGTGGAAGCTAGCAAGAATATGAGGACCAACAAACAGTCTTTGCGACTGGCCAACAAGGAGCAGGTTTGGGGAGCTTTCTGGAGGGCATTTCCACAAAGGGATTATAAAGGTAAAGGCTTCCTTTGCTTGAAAGCTAGTCGAATCCGACTCTATGGGGCAGTGCTCATCTCTGTTTCCAAGCCGAAGAGCCAGCGCTGTCCGAAGACGTTTCCTTGGTCATGTGGCCAGCATGACTAAACGCCGAGGCGCACGAAACGCTGTTACCTTCCCTCCAAAGCAGTACCTATTTATCTACTTGCAGTTTCTTGCTTCCGAACTGCTTGTATGTTTCACCTCCATTTTCACTGCAATACCTTTGTTCTCTCTCTCCTCCCCACCCCTCCCTTACGGTATGTTATGCCTTAGACCAATTTTCTTTTGCATTGTTTCCCCAGTTCTGTAATCCTAGACCTGTGGCGTTGTTTCCTGGATGCGTTTGCTGTCTGAATGAATTACTGATCATGCTTTGCAACACACTTTGAGACTCAGTAAGAAAAGAAAATAATAACAATAACAACAACAACAATAATGACATATAGAAAATATGATTAACTTTAATGAAGGCATGTGTCACGCTCTCGCTCCGTCCACGGGGTGGCACCCCCGGTGGCTGTGTTGCCAAGGTCAGCAAAGGGCTCTGGACGGACGGACGGTCCTGGAGGCAAGTGAGGGAGAGAGAGGCAATAGGTGAGGGAGGCAATAGGTGAGGGAGAGAGAGGCCTCGGACCAGCAGGGGACGGGGTTGAGAGCACCCCAGGCGTCCCTCTGCCCACATGCTGCGATGGACCTCCGTGCTTCCCCTCTCTCTCTTCCTTCTGTAATCACCAGCGTGCCTCTTCCTCCCTGGCCCTCTCCCCCATCCACCTTTTATTCAACTCTCCTTATACCTGGGACCGCCCCTCCTTATAATGGGGGACGCTGACAGGGCGTTCCCTGAATGTTGGTCGGTATGCCGGCAGCTGCCTCGGTGGCCCATGGGCCACCGAGGCTGCCGCCTTGCTGCTCCTGCCTCTTTGTGCCACTTCCCGGCCCGCTCTCCGCTCCATCTCGCCTTCCTCCTTGCAGCAGCTCCGCGAGCCCCGGGGTTTCACTCTGGTGCGACTGGGGCTCGACTTCTCTTTCACCGGATGGTTGAGCGGTTGTCCCTCGGCCAGACGGTCTCCCACCGGTAAGCTGGCTCATGGGGGGGAAGGCCGTCGGGGGCTCCTGGGTCCGCTGCTCCATTGGGGGTTCTGGGGTCTAGACTCCGGGGACAGGACAGCATGAAAGGGGGTTATTGTCACACCCATTGATCCCGCCCTCCCCATGTTCATAGTCCCAAGGTTTGAACCCTATATGAGGCCTATATCTTGAAAAATGAAAAGAGTCAGTATAGGGAGCTCATTTGAGTCCATGTGTGTACATCAGGAATGGATGATGAAGGAATGGGAGTCAGGTTTGAGGCTAGGGGGTGGGATTATAGTTTTCTCCACATATTCATTTGTACATTTGAACATCTGCATAGGGACTTCTATCTGATTAGGTGTCTACCTGCTCCTTCCACCCCTTCCACCCCTACTAACACAACAGTATTCCTAAGAGAAACCAGCTGGGATTTGCACACAAAGAATGCATGCACTGTGGAGAGAAATTGTCGCACAACCATCAATGTATATGTTTTAAAAGATTGAAATATCATCTGCGAAAGCATCTCGGTTATTCAGGTGAAAGTACAGTTATATGGTATTTAAAAGTAAATAATCCAGGCACACGAGGCATGCAAAATTCTTAACTCTGGGGATTTTTCAAGAGCAGTTACTGAACTGCAGCGCACTAATTAATGTATGACCTTTAAAAATAAGTCTGAGAATACAGGCAGTTAACCACTCATGGTCTGTAGGGGTTTGCATTCAGTTATATCTGAGCCAAAAAATAGCCAAAAAAAAAACCCTTATCGGTACCTTTTGGCTATCCTTTCAGCTGAATATAGATCTGAATATTAATTTGGCTATCTGAAATAAGACTATCAACCCAAATCATTAAAATATTCAGGATTTTCTTTGGAACAATGGATATCCAAATTTAATGGGCGTTTAAAGGGATCACAGTCCCTTTAAACACTTTATCGGTGAACTCGTTGCTTGGAAAAGGTGTTTGGGAGCCCTTTAAAAGCCTTCAGAGTTCACTTGCAGCTTGGACTCCTTGGTTCATTTTTTTTTAAACTGGGGAGGGGGGGTGAGGAGAGGCACCAGCAGCTTTGTGGCAAATTTGGTGCCTCCGTCTCAAAAAACAGCCCCTCCCCCCCCCGAGCCCTGGAAAACTCCCAGATCAATTCCCCATTATACTCTATGGAGGCCATTATATAGGGTATAATGGACCTGAAAAATTCGGGATTCGGGAATATCAGAAAATACTGATATTTTGGAGGTTCAGTATACCTGAACCTGAAAAATACTTTTCTTTTCTTTTTTTTTGCACACCCTTAACTATCTGAGCTTAGTGGGATATACTTTAAGTGCTAGAATGGGGGTTTAAATTGTTTTTTGTTACTTCGCTTTTTAAGATGACCCAGTTCCACTCTTAGATCTGATGACTGGCATGCTTGTGAGACGTAGCTCTGTACAGTGTGCTGTATATGTTTTAAACTTTTAGATCAACGGCTTTTGAATCAAAGAAGTAGTGCGCTCATCTTTATTTCTTTGCAGGGGAGCAGATAAGGGGGAAAGTCGGCACCCACTCTCTGAAGTATTCGATCTAAGACAGTGCTGATTCCAGGTTTTGGGAGGCCCTGGGTACTAGACAGTGCCAAAGGGTCTCCTTCTGCCCACCAACAGCCCTACCTCCTGCCTCAGTTTCCACCAATCCACCGGTGGGTGTTCCCACGTGGCTGTGAATCCTTCTGCTTCTCACAGCCCTTCTTGCCGCCTGTGATCACAGCTGCCTGCAACACATTCATGCCCTTTCCCCAGCAGCACTGAGTCCCAATGTTCCCTCTAAGCTGTGGAGTCTTGTGAGCCAAAATTCTACTTTGTGAGCCACTGGTATCAGGGCCGGCTCACCCACTAGGTGAACTAGGCATTCGCCTAGAGCGCCAGGCCCTAGATGGGGTGCCGAACTGTGCCTCCCCCCGCCAGAAGCCCGTGTGCTATTGCTGCTCCCAGCCACGTGGCATGGGGGGCACAAAAGGGGAGCGCAAGGCCGCCTCGCCTTCCCCCTCCGCCTGGGGTCGGCTTTTGTAAATCCAAATGTGGGGTGTTTTGGTTTGGGTGCCCGGAAACCTCGCCGCCGCCTCCTCACTCGCCTAAAGGGGGAGAGAAGTAGGACTTCCTTCTCTCCAGGCTCTGCCTGGAGGTTGGCAACCCCATAATTGGGTGCGTGGGGGGCGCCAAAAGGTAGCCCCACCTAGGGTGCAAAAAAACCTCAGGCCGGCCCAGACTGGCATGAAAGTTGTGAGCGAGTGACTTGGCTGCTGCATAAACTAGTTTTGCTCTGGAGCCCTCCTTCCTGAGCTAAGACAAAAATATGTGAGCTGGAAGCTAAAAAACTGTGAGCTAGCTCACACCAACTCAGCTTAGAGGGAACACTGGCACTGACTGATGCATGCAGATGCTGTGGAATTCCCCATCAATGCTGGGAAGCTGGGAGCATGGGTGATGGGAGTGCTTGCAAGCAAATGGGCAGATAGGTGGCAGGGGAGGGTGAACAGGTGGGTAGGACTGTGACAGAGGGCCAATGCTCCCTCCAAGCTGTGGAGTTTGTGAGCGACTGGCATTAAAGTGGTGAGCGGGCGATTTGGCTCCTGCATAAATTAGTTTGCTCTGGAGCCATCCTTCCTGAGACAAAAATGTGTGAGCTGGAGGCTAAAAAGCTGTGAGGTAGCTCACACTAACTCAGCTTAGAGGGAACACTGCAGAGGGCGCCATCAGAAGCCTTGGGCCCTGGCACCTTTCCCACTTCTGGGTATGCTAACACTGGCCCTGATCTAAGAGACAGGATAACTCTGTGAGAAACATGGTGGCCATCCAGTCTCTAGACTACTTTCCTAAACTGAAGTGGTTTATGATTTTAGAAGAGGGTAGGATGGAGTGAAGTGCTGCAGGGAGGACTTCGGATTTCCCCCTCTCTCCACTTATATAAGAGAAGTCTTCTCAAAGTGATTGAGAATTTGGAGGCTCTGGGACCAAGCAAACGATAATCCCTTCCCTTCCTTTCCTTCTGTTAAAAAACCACATGGCCTGAAGCTGAGCAACCAACTTATATCATACTGTAAACAAGAAACAAGAAATGGCTGCAGCTGCTGGAATTGCCAGTTTGGTGGAATGTGAAATATGGGGGTACCATGAAATCCGAGAATGAAATAGGATGCCCTAGGTAACGATATTGGGAGACCTGTTTGATTGGTTTCCAAACGAACAATAAATGTGGCTTAGGTTTTCCGATGAAGCAGTTTGTTGGCATTTCCGACATATTTCCATGGCATGAACTTGACGCGATTCCTCAATTCCTCCTTTTTCATGATCTCGTGGTGATGAAATAAATTGCTGAACTCACGTGAGTGGCTGAATGTAACACAACTGCTTTATTGCAACTAGGGCTGCCAAGTGGGGGCAGGGGGCGGGTAAACCCCCGCTTTGGAGGCCCGATTTCCGCCGCCACGGAATCAGGCCCCGGGGGGAACTCCACCCCCCGAAGCGCAGCGTGGTTGCGTCACCAGAGGTGACGCAACCACGTTGCTCACATTGGGGGCGTGGCCCTGATCGTCTGAGGGAAAACCCCTCCGACGATCGAGGCCACGCCCCCAATGTGAGCGACGTAGTGCGTCACTTCCTGTGACGTGCTGGCGCGCGCGCATCGCCGGCGAGCTCCCGGAGCCCATCCTCCAACCCATAATCAGTTTCCAGTTAACCCTTGACTTTCCAGTTCATTACATCCTTTCCTCTTGCTATGCAAACAGGTGTGAAAAGCTGTTTTCAGAACCCAGGAATTTACAAACAGACACTTTCATTGCTGGCCAAGAGATTTCTTCTTGTCCGTGTGAAAATATGAAAGGAAATCATATATTTTAAAAAAAGGAATTTAGGGGGTAGAATAAGCTGCAGTCATGAGGTTCCCAAAGTAAATAATAATTTAAAAATCAACCATACAAGCCTTCGGCATCAAAGGGACCATCTTGTGTTCCTTCTGTGTAAATGTTGGCTTATGGGGTCCTCTGCTAGAGAACCTGTAAGATGAAAGCACATTATATAAAGCAATGCGCTATGCAAATGGATTTCTAATTCAGTGTTTCAAACTTTAAAGGAGATAATATTAATGATTTAGCCAAGCACTAGTAGTCTTCTTCAGCTCCTGCCAGTAATGACAAGCGCTTCCTTTCTAATGTTCAGTTCCCGCTGTGCGAGTTGGGATTTTAACAAACTACATTAGCTGCAGGCTCTTTGACATGGCATCACACTGAGATAAACACAATTAACAAGATCTATTTAAATTTTCTTTCTTCTACATTTATTTATTAATGGGCTTTTAAACTGATGACAATTTCTTTTTACCATGTACTAAAACCTCCCAGGTCTGGACTGCTCCGACCCTGAAACCTTTCTTGTGTTAATATTTAGCATTTGTATCATGCTTTGGGGCATCAGAAGCACTCCACAGGCGTTTGTCTCAATAATGCCTACAACAGTCCTGCAAGGCAGGCTGGTGCTATTTATTCCTGTATTGCAGAGAGGAACAAATAGCTCGCCTAAGGCCACCTGGTGATGTCCTGACAGAGGTGGGATGAACACCAGCGACTTCCTGATTTGCAGTACAGTCTCTTAGCCACAAAGTTGCACTAACTGTCCATTCAAAACATTCCACTCTAGCCTTATGGAGACCTGGACAGTCCGGGCTAAGTCACTCAACTTGCAACGTTGCAAGGTTTACCTGCTTCTTGCCCATTATATCGGCAAGTCCATTTGATCAGCCCCTCTGCCCAACGTGGCACCCATGGCACCTGCGAATACCTTTCCTGATGCCCACCAAGTGTTTTTGGGAAATGGGTGGAGCTAGATGGGGCTTTTGTCCAACAGGACATCTGATTGGCCACTGGAGATTGGATTGGCTGTACAGATTTTTAAAAACATTGCTTTGACAGCAGCTGCGGCCGCAGCTCAAAGATCTTCACTGTGTGACTGAAGGTAACCTGTGTGTAAGCAAGAAAACACTTTTAAACAATATGTTGATTTGAAAAGGCATCCTGTTAAACAGAGCTTCTGCCTGAAATGTTGAACAGTTGTTATTAGAGTTATGTAAAACTTTGATAGTTTGCAGTTGACTCTGCCTCCTGCAACAGCTGTTTTGTGGCTAGGGCTGCCAGGTCCCCCGGGGGGGGGATTGCCCACCCAACCCCACCAGTCCGGATCAGGCCGGCGGGGGGAACTCCACCCCCAAAGTATCCGGTTCGGGCCGACATCCCCGGTGTGATGACATCACTCGGAAGTGACATCATCGCGCCAGGCGTGCACGAGAATGTCCCGGGCAGGGACCAACTCTCCCACATTGTGCCAAGTAAGTGACTGTGGCCCCGGTCACACAGAGCATTAGGCACACTAGAGAGACGGAAGATAGGTGGATTTTCCGGGCGCGATCTCACCGCCACATCTGGGAAGCGTAGAGCTCCCGTGGCTCACCTGAGGCTTCACTCCGAAAATGTGCTGTAAAAAACTAGTACCTCCGAGGTACTAGTTTCCGGAAACCGCGGGGCAAGGGCGGATGTCAGATCACGTTTCCGGTGTTAGCTCGTGGTATCCGGCGCCTGCCCATGTCCCATCGCAAAAAGTTTTTTTGGGTCAAGTCTCCACGGGTGCGCACAAGCACCCAACGGCGCATGCGAACACTTGGGTTAAAAACAACAACACAACCCCCGCGGCGGCGCTTCTTTGCCGCGCCGCAGGAGTGAGGTATGATCGGCACCTCCCCCCAACCACAGGATGTCGGCGGGACGTCGAGCGGGACATTTGATCCGGCTGCCGTGCGGAATTCGCTCTGCGGCAAACAGTCACGCCTCCCCCCCCCCACGATATCCGGCCCGTGTGACCGAGGCCTTAGCAACACTATTTGTGGCTGGCTCTGTCTCCTGAAGCAGCCATTTTGTGCTCGACTCTGTCTCCTGTGGCAGCCATTTTGTGGTTGTGCCCACCCCCCGTGTCAGAATTCCAAAAGTGCTGATGATCATCTGAGCCCGACTGAGCTGTCTGTCTGAGTCCTTTGCTGCAACCGGGGCCACGTGCCCCCATTTGGAAGTGTGGCTAGTTCTCAGGGCTTGTGCTGAAATGTCAGGGCTTTACATGGTGTCTCAGGGTCTTTGGGAGAAGGAGTCAAATATCACAATGATGGGCCAGAATCAAAGTACTGGCTATTTTTTGCTTGGCATGAGAGGAAATTTTGCTCATTCCTCTTCCCACCTCAACTCAGCATCTGTCAGGCTGCATCCTTGGGTGCTCAGGCACAGCCAGGCTTTTGCCTTGACTAGCCAAGTGCTGCTCCCACCACACACCACTAAGCTGTCCCCTTTCCATTAGATTCTACCCCTAATCTTCCAAGCCACCACCCTTCAGATCCCAGGCTACACCCTGACTCTCCTGGCCTGGCTCCACAATACAGAATCCTCAGGTCAGGTCCGGGTTGCCATGAGGACTTTCAGTCAGAGCTGAGTTGCGAGCTGGTAACTTCATTTCTTGGGGGGCCTGATTCAGATCAGTATCAAGGCACGTGGGAAAAGGGTGCTTACACGTTTTGATGGCAAGTTGTTGTTTTTTTGCCAGACTAGGGTTGCCAGGGCGTGCTGGTGACATGAGGGGTGCATGATGACACTTCCCGAACAAACCCAAAAGTGACAGAGGGTAGCTCTAGAAATCCCTGGAAGCTCTGTGGTTTTACCATAGAGTTCCCAATGGATTCCTAGAACTACCTGCTGTCACTTCCAGCTTTTCCCTGGAAGTGATGTCACAGTGCATGAGCTGCTGATTTTTTTTTTTTTAATCCTCCTTCCAAAGTTCAGGAGGCCTGCCAAACCTATTCCAGAGCTGTGCATGATCTGAGAACTTTGTAATGTGGAATTAAGCCCTCTGGGGTCTGAACCTCAGGAGAACCATCTGAGAACCACCACAAAAACTCTGTCAGCAGGCCTGTTTTCGCAGCTGCAAAGAATATCGCAGAAAAACAACCAGAGAGGCCACAGGTGCTGTCAGGGGGTTTTGTCACTCTTTTTAATAATAATGACAGTACCTGCAGTGTTTGGCTTTTGTTCTTCCCCATTTGGGCTCTCCAGTTGTTATACAACTCTGTGTTTATTTTAACTAATTGTTTTAATATTGTGTTGTTTTGAATCTCTGCGTTGCTCTTGCGTGCTTCTGCTTTTATTGCCTCCGCTGCAGTCGATAGGAGAGTGATTTATAAACAGCAGCTATAAATACACAGTTCCTCGTTTTCCCGCAACATAGAGCAATCCGGAAAAAACGCTATGTTTTCGTTCTGTGCTCTTCACCTTAGTAGCCCAACAGATCGAGCAGACCCATTTCTTGACTTCTGGGGAAGGGAAAGTGGTTGTAATTGGTGGGTGCATTATACACTCCCCCCCCCCCAAAAAAAATATATGCCCTCCCTGGTATGTGTGCATTAATTCAATTTGCATAGATTAGAATTATTTGCGAGCATCAAAGTGATTATTCCAATATTTGGCTTTCTGTAATTCAGCTAAAAGGTTCAAAGTCAAAAGTTTACACTGGACCAAATTTGATCACAGCTGGGGTAATGTTTTTAAATGAAAGGATTTTTGCGTCACAAATGCACTCAAATGTATGCATAAAAATATTGAAGACTGTGTTCTGGCCTGGCTTCAAACTGAGAAGTATGTCTCAAAGTAAAACTGTGACACAAATATATAAGCTTACACATTTCCCTGCTATGTAGAGCAAAACCCAATCTAAGACAGATGGGATGACTGCATGCTAGTTTATGACAAGATCCAGACATTTCAGCTAATTAGAAATGAAAGGAGAGGTCTTCATTGTATGCCCCACACTCCCCCTCCCCCAAATTCAGGAAGCCAGACAGACTATTTCAATGTATGTTTCCTTTTTTTCTAGCAAAGGAGAAGGATTGGGGGTTTTTTTGCAAAAGGGTCTTGTGGTATCTTACATGCCGTGCGTCTTTCTGTGAGAGTGAATTTCACATGCAACGATGCGAGCCAAATGTTATAATTATTCTACATCAAAATGCGGAAGTGCAGGGAAGAGATTTAAGGTTGCCAGCTCTGGGTTGAGAATTTGGAGATTTTTGAGGGTGGTGGAGCTGGGGGGGGGGTTGTGGAGGGGAGTGACTTCAACAGGGTACAATGTCACAGAGGCCACTCTTCAGAGCAGCCATTTATTCTAGGGGAACTGATCTTGATCATCTGGAGATCAACTGTAATAACAGGAGATCTCCAGGGGCCACATGGAGGTTGGCAACCCTTGAGAGATCGTTGGGGGGAGGAGGAAGCAGAATGAGACTCGGACAAGAAGGGATAGTTACAGTCCAGTGCTAGTCCCTTCCTGACTTCCTTGTACAGGGAGAACTACGGAGTATCTAAAATACTCGATGTTTCTTTTGTTTCAGACACTTAGGCTGATTTTGCACTAGAGCTGCCTCGATGTTGCGCCGCCGTTTGCCCCGATACTATTGGTCAATTTCACACCCGAAGCCGCAGGGCTGCATTTGACCCGCGGCTTCGCCCGATTTCCCCCGCAGTTTCGTGATCCTCAAAAAACAGGATCACGAAACTGTGGGGGAAATCGAGCGAAGCCGTGAGTCAAAATGCAGCCCGGCAGCTTCGGGTGTGAAATTGACCAATAGTATCGGGGCAAACGGCGGCGCAACATCGAGGCAGCTCTAGTGCGAAATCAGCCCCATATTCCACTTTTCTCCCCAGCGGAGACTCAAAACCACTTACAACATTGTTCTGTCCTCCTCCGTGCTAGCCTTAACAGCAGCCCGCAAGGTAGGTTAGGCTGAGAAAGAGTGACTGGAGCGTCTGACCCTACCAGTGCCATGACAGGGCCCATTAAAATACCCATCGTCTCTCTTGGCCCTGGTGGTGGTGGGGGAGACCCAGCAGTGCAGCGGTGGCGCAGGCAGTATAACGCCTGCAAAAGTAACATCTATAGTGAACAGCCATAATGGCTGTTCGAATCTCCACCGTGGCCGGAGTGAGCTCCCGGCCTTAGTCCCAGCTCCCGCCAACCCAGCGGGCCGAAAGCAGTTAAAAACACCTATGCGAGTAGGCGAATGGGTACCTACCCTTAGAAGGGTAGGGGGCACCCGTCTCTAATGAAAAGATCGTGGAGCACGGCGAGTGATGGCAGAGTCATCAGCGGCAAGAAAAATGGCGGCGACGGAGCATCTGGCGGTGAAAGAAGGGCGACGATGCGGCGGCTGCAGCAAGAACAGAGCGATCCCTGGTGGCAAAATGAACACCATGCAGTGCGACGGAGGCGAGAGACTGAGGGGTGCCCGATGACGCGCGGTGCCTGGGAAGGCGGAGCCGACAGGATTGAGCCGAACCAGGAAGCAGAGCGTGAAAGCCGGGCGCCTGCGCAGTCCCGCTGGCCGACAGGCGCTAGGAGTATGCCAGGAAAAAGATCGCCGGAACAATGCCGCGCCGGAGAAACAACAAGCCGCTCAAGAACTAAGGGTGCTGGTAGGTTTCCCCATCCCATTACTGTGGCCCAAGTTAGGGAAAAGAATGGTTCCTAGAACCACAACAAATGTAAACCGCCCAGAGACCCCTAAGGGGGTTAGGGCGGTATAGCAAATGTAAGGTAAATAAAATAAAAAGAAATATTAAGGGTGTTAAGGATCCAAACCAGCATCTTGAGTTTGGCCCAGAAAGAGTTGTTTCCTGGAGAGCTACATTCAAGTCCAATAGTACCTTAGGGACCAACAAGATTTTGGAGTTATAAACTTTTTTAAAAAAAAGCTTTTTATGGAATCTTCAAAGTTTCAAAATTCACACAACA
The DNA here is from genome assembly GCF_001447785.1 of Gekko japonicus. NCBI lineage: Eukaryota > Metazoa > Chordata > Lepidosauria > Squamata > Gekkonidae > Gekko > Gekko japonicus. The sequence continues at coordinate 327,768 of NW_015171525.1, read as the reverse complement.
TATTTTTTCATATCGGTGTACAAGTGGAACATCTGTAATAAATTAAATTCAAGGAGATAGGCATTTAACATGAAATATAAACCAGCAAACATCTTTTTTACGCAACCGCAGACCAATGTCAGACACATTTAAAGATGTGACCGTTTAAATAACATTGTAAACCAAGAATTGTAAATCGGTATATTTATCTATTACCTACTCAACTTAATTGAACTCATGTATCATATATTATAAGTAACAAAGGTACCGAAATCCTAACATCAATTGTCTCTTCTTGTGGTAACTTCATAACCGTGCCATGACTCCGTAATATTTTTGGTTCGTGACATAGTTTTTGGAAGTCATGTGACTTACTGTAAATTCGAGAAATGGTAACCATTTTTCCATTAGGTAAATCGTTCAAATGGTCAAAAGAGTTATAAACTTTTGAGAGTCAGGGGTCCCGATCAGATGTGTTTTTAGATCTGTGCCAGGCACTCATGTCTGGTAGATTTAAAGGTCATGACCAGACAGCAACATCTGGGAAATGTGCCTGCTCCGTGAGCATCCCATTTTGCTACACTTAAAAGGTACTAATTAAAATCTGGAGTTTTCGCTTCCCAACAGGCCAATTGTGGACTTTCCCCTGTCTGATCATTCCAGTGTGCAATCCTCCCATCAGGATGGTCTGATGTCAGACCATCCCGAGCGGGTGCCATTTAAAAAAATTCTTAGCCATATGCGCATAAACGTGTAAACGTGTGACAGCAGCAGAGCTCCGCTCAAACTTTCCGGACAATTTCATGTTTCTAAACGGCCTGTGAATTTTATGAACTGCATTAATTAAAAAGGTACATAGAGAGAGGTACCACTGGCGGTGCTTTAACCATTCATCTCTGCACATGCACGAAAAACAAGTACACATTGGGTGCATTCAGACAGGGCGTTTCAGCCGGCATAAACTGTACCGGTTGGAAGAAGAAGAAGAAGAAGAAGAAGAAGAGGAGGAGGAGGAGGAGGAGGAGGAGGAGATTGGATTTATACCCCGCCCTTCACTACCCAAAGGTGTCTCAGAGCGGCTTACAA
>NW_015171525.1:313557-326578 GCF_001447785.1 Gekko japonicus | reverse complement strand
AGTGGGGAATCAAACCCGGTTCTCCCAGATTAGAGTCCGCACACTTAACCACTGCACCAAACTGGAACCGGTGCAGTTTATGCCGGCTGAAACGTGATCACACTTACCTCCTGTCTGCGGAGCCCATTGCTGTATGCCGGTTCACATGCAGCGGGCGTCGGCAGTTTTTTTTTTTTTTTTAACTCAGTTTGAGCATGCGCATAGGCAGCCATCCACAGAATGGCGATCTTCACACATGCGCAAAACACCCCATCTTACATTTAAAGTTTAAAGGCAAGGACTTACCTTTAAAGTTTAAAAACCAAACTGGCCTCCCTGAGGTCTCGGAGTCCTCCAAAACCTTAAACTAAGGACCTTTTCTTTTTTTTAAAAAACAAACGCCGGGGCGAAGCTTCGCCCAAGCGCATATCGCCGGCCTAAAAAAAAAAAAAGGCGGCTGAAAATCGGAAGCCTCGGGCTTCCAAACGGAAGTGGCTCTACAACGTTGGATAGCGATCAGACGGGGGTAAAGCGATTACAACTGTTGCACTCAGGATACCACCACTTGGGGACCTAGTGGCAGAATACAATGGTGTAAAGCTCTTTGCAACGGTTAGGGACGGAAGGCAGATGTTCGCCGTGTGAACGCCGGTAATTACACCGATTCCAACCGGCACCTATACCGTTGCAAATGCCCCGTCTGAACGCACCCATTGAGGCACAGATGCGCATGCGCAAACAGATTTTTTTAAAAAAAACCCAACCATGCAACTCCTTCAGGTGGATGCCATCTAGACAATCCACCGCGGAGTATGCACGCGGTAAGGGGAGCTGTCTGGTCGTGCAATGCCGGATAAAAAAGATCGGGATCAAATTAGAGCCGAGCCAATTGCGGTATTAGCTGCCCGCCTGAACGCACCCAGGGTGCCCTTTGTCAGAGAGCTTTGATTCTCTAAAGCTCATACCCCAAACTCTTGTTGGTCTCAATGGTACTACTGGACCCGAATCTAGCTCTTCCACTGCAGCTTTTCCACGGAGTACTCCCAATGGAGTTTTAGCTTTACTCATGTATTCAGGTGGCTTGTAAGTAGCCTTTCAGTCCCAAGGTGACTAATTTTTTTTTAATTTTAATTTTAACCTTCAACTTTACATCCCGCTCGAATCCTCTTTTTCACAGAGGGTCTCAGAGCGGCTTACAATTGGTGCTAATCACACGAGTTTCCCTAACTAGGGCCACAGAGTTATATGGGGTAGGGGTTACCTATCAGCACCCTTGTGGTGGTGGTTGGGATGTTTCTCAGCTTCGGCACTCGGCGCTTCACTTGGCTTTGGCATTCTGTTCGTTCCGGATAGTTCTTCCTATGGGGTGCACGACTCGCGTCTTCTGCTGGTCCCACCCACGTCCTTCTGGCTCCGCTGAGCCAGCGTCTGACGTTATCAACGTGCCCCGTCTCAGCAGCCGTCTGGATGTTTTTTCCTCTCTCCTGGCCACCAGGGGTCGCCAAGGCGCCATGGCGATCGCTGTAGCTTGCTGCTGCTGCTGCTGCTGTTTTCGCCGCCGCCATCTCGCCACGCCACCTCCGATCTCCGAGCCGAGCTGAGTTCTCGTTCGCCGCCGTCGCCGCCGACCATCCGACGTCAGGCAGGGTGCCCCCCACCCTACTAAGGGTGGGTACCCATTTATCTACTTGCAACTAATTGCTTTTCGAACCGCTGGGTGGGCGGGAGCTGGGATAAAGGTCGAGAGCTCACCTGGACCGCGGTGGTACTCGAACAGCCATAGTGGCTGCCCGAGTGATGTTACTAAAGCAGGCGTTTTAGTGCCTGCGCCACCGCTCCCTGTTTCCAGACACTGAAACCTCATCAGACATTAAAACGTCATCATGAAGCCATTGATAGGATACAATAACAGAGGATGGCACCATCCAATAGTGGTCAGGCAAAGGGCTTCAAGAGCAAAATCTCTTCTGTTATCTCTGGAAGGCCTGTGGGAATGGTGCCAGCCTCACCTCCCAATGGATGCAGTTCCACAGCCTGTGGGCAGCAAACTGAAGAATCATTATAGGGACATAAGAGAAGCCAATGTTGGACCAGGCCAATGGCTCACCCAGTCCAACACTCTGTGTCACACAGTGGCCCAAACCCAGGTGCCATCAGAAGGTCCGCCAGTGGGGCCAGAACCCCAGAAGCCCTCCCACTGGTACCCTCCAAGCACCAAGAAGGCAGAGCATCACTGTTCCATTTATACCTTCCGGCTAATAGCCACTGATGGACCTCTGCTCCATCTGTTCATCCAGTCCCCTCTGGAAGCTGTCTGCACTTATTAGCCTTCCCTGGGCCTGTTTTCACAGGAAACAATGGGGAGAAATACATGCCCTGTAAGTAATCTTTCTGTGGATAATCATCACAAACAAGATACAGCTGCTCATAAGGACCACTCAGGTGTACGAACTGGAACTATGGGAACTGTTGCCATGAGTCCCGGCAACATCTAAGAGCATCTTGCAAAAACTGATTTGTGTGTGTATATAAACATGAAATTGAGCAAACTTCAGAGGACAGCGGAAGACAGAAAGGCCTGGCTTGATCTGGTCCATGGGGTCGCGAAGAGTTGGACTCGACTGTGTGACTGAACAACAACAAATACACATACATATACGCTGGGGGGGGGCATGTGTGTTATAGTTTGTCTTTCTTGCTGAGACTCAAGGTAGGTTACAAAGCAGAAAAATCAATCTGCAGGAACACCAATGACCTCCAAAAAAACCCAAATCCCTGCAATGTGCTAGGACTAGAATGGCAGGATCAGAAAACCAGGCCAACAAGAAACAAAGGCAATAAAACTGTCTAAGACATGAGATAACAAGATGGATTAAGATAGGATAAAAGGAAAGTGATACATACACAATAAACTCTGCAGTAGACTACAGTACTATTCCTTATGAAATCAACCTCCCAAGCTGTTTCATTATACTACAGTGTTCTACAGTACTGCGTGTGTGCGTGTGAACAATTTTGTTCTGCAATCTCTGGAAGATTTTTCCTTTTGTTCCCTTAGAAGCTCATTGATTTACAAATCTTGAGCAGCAGAAAAAAAAATTGTGGGCTGAGACAGATTTTGCTATTGCCCAAGTAAACTTAGGAGCATTATCTCTATGCAAATAAAACAGAGATTCCAAAGTATAAGGTAGTGCCTGATTTGTAATGTGGCTTAATATAGTAGTCCCTAATATACTAAAAAAAAAAAAAAAGTGGCATTCAAGAAGTCTCTGGGAGATCTTTTGGAAGGATATACAGGTACATTCATTGCTGTCCTTGAGGGATATTTTGAGCTATGTCACAAATAAAGATTGGAAACCATGCATCCACATGGTCCCTAAAATACCTGTGTCAAAGACATGTGCCCATTCACTGTCTGATACACACAATTGGATCCCCCCCCCTTCAGTTTGGTGCAGTGGCTAGGACTGTGGACTCTAACCTGGGAGAACCGGGTTTGATTCCTCACTCCTCCACATGCAACCAGCCGGGTGACCTTGGGTCAGTTACAAGTTATTTCAGAGGTGTTCTCTCATGAGCCTCTCTCAGCCCCACCTACACTCTCTCCATAAACACACACACACACATAACACACATACACTCTCTCACAGGGTGTCTGTTGTGGGGAGGGGAGGGAAGGAAAAGGAGATTGTAAGCCACACTGAGGCTCCTTCGGGTAGTGAAGGGCAGGGTATAAATCCAATCTCTTCTTCTTCAATCGATGTGCAACAGGCGATCCCCTTTCTCTTCTAACTCCTTTCAAAACAATCTGTACATTTCAATCAAGGTGACTGACACAAAGCGTACTCCGATACTGGCTCACAGTTTGCGGAGGAGTGGCCCTGGATCAAACCTCATTAGTGGGAGAAATTGATCACAGTATAATTAGTGCCAGTGGACACATGTAACAACTATGAAAGAACTCAATTAAGCACGCTGACAGCAGGAACAGTTGGACGCTGCTGGACATCCCTCCCTAGAGAGGCCAATTCAATTTCTCCTTGGGTTGGGAGAATGGAGGGGTGGGTGTTGGCCAGCCAGTTGTTTCAAGGCCTGCTCTCCTCTCATAAGCTCTTAACCAGGAAAGCCAAGGGGGCCTCTGGGCTGCCTTATATTTTAATCCTGCTTTGCAACCAAAATTGGGCTCCCCAAGAGCAGGACCCCCAAACTGAAGGCAGATGAAAATGAAAGTTCAAGACAAAAAGTTCCCTGAGAACAATGTTCCTTCCTCTCCTCTGGATCAGGATCCCAGCAGGATGGAGTGGTACCCGTCTGCTTCCCTGGTCTCAGCTATGCTTATTCCAGCAAGTCGCTGCTCTAGAGCAAAAAAGATATAAGACGGGACCAGTGTTCCCTCTAAGCTGAGTTAGCGTGAGCTAGCTCACAGTTTTTTAGTCTCCGGCTCACACATTTCTGTCTTAGCTCAGGAAGGAGGGCTCCAGAGCAAACTAATGTATGCAGTAGCCAAATCTATCGCTCACAACTTTAATGCCAGTGTTATGTATTCACTATATTAAATGCAATGTTAAGCTTGAGTTTCAGCCAGGATTCTAAGCTGGAACAATCCTATTGGCTGAAGGTAAAATGTAACCAATCAAAGCTTAAGAACTATGCTGGAGGGAACAAACCTGATTGGACTTTATTGTAAGAATACTATTGGTCCTTAACTATTCCTGGGCGTGGCTACATCAGCCCGGGATTGTTTAAAAGGGAGCTATGCTCCACTGTTTGTTGTTGTGTGTTCTTCTGAGGTTCCTGTTGTTAAATAAAGTTGAAATCACTTCTTACTACGGCGTTGAGTCAATACTTGACAGCCAGTAGCTCACAAAGTAGATTTTTTGCTCACAAGAGTCCACAGCTTAGAGGGAACATTGGACAAAACATAACACAGCAGAGAAGATATTTCATGTGCTCACCAATCCCAGAAAGGAAAGCGGAAATGTTTATGGAGCTGAATGGGATTTAAGGTTGACAGGTCCTTTTCTTCTGCTAGTGGGGGGTGGGAGGGAGCGTCCTGGGAGTGGGGGGGCAGGGGGACATCACCACATGCGATGTCTCCAGTGTGGTGATGTCACATGGAAGTGACGTCATCAAGCTGGGGACATTGCACAGAGATGCTCTGGTATTTTGAGTAAAACTCTATGGTTACCATAGAGTAAGAACATAAGAACATAAGAGATGCCAGTGTTGGATCAGGCCAAAGGCCCATCCAGTCCAACACTCTGTGTCACACAGTGGCCAGAAATACCAGTGCCATCAGGAAGTCCACCAGTGGGGCCAGGACATTAGAAGCCCTCCCACTGTTGACCCCCCCCCCCCAAACACCAAGATGACAGAGCATCACTTGCCCCAGAGTCCCTATCTATACCTTGTGGCTAATAGCCACTGATGGACCTCTGCTTCATATGCTTATCTAATTCCCTTTTGAAGCCGTCCATGCTTGTAGTCGCCACTACTTCCTGTGGCAGTGAATTCCAAGTTTTGCCCAAAATATCAGTGTCACTGCACGATGTCCCCAGCCTGATGACATCACTTCTGCATGATGTCATCATGCCAGGGACGTCATGCTTGGCTGTGGCTATTGGTGCGGGGCTGGAGTCCATGAAATTGGGGGATCCCACACTCCCACCTGGGGGCTGGCAACTGGACTACAGCTTTATCCTTAATGTTGCAGAGATTGATGGGGTCATGTGTCACATGAAGACAGGATTCTGCTTTTTGCCAAGTCAGGCCATTGGTCTATCAAAGCCAGTCTTGTCTACTCTGACTAGCAGAGGGTTTTTTATATATCACCCACTACCTGATGACATAGCCTGGCAATACCAGGGGCTGAAACCTGGAATTTCTGAATGCAAAGCAAACACTCTGTCTTTGAGCTTCAGCCACTCCCAAGATCCTCCTTGCCACCTTCACACAAAATGCCACTTAGGTCAGGTAGCCCACCACGACCGAGGGTTGCGCCACATCCTTCCCCGAGAAGAAGTGTTTAAAGTCACTGCTGAGCGCAGGGGTTGCTGCAGCAGGCTCACCCTATTGCGCTCCAAGGTTGCTCAGATGACCTGGACTCCTAAAAGACACTGGAGCTCTTTCTGACCACTTGTGTGCAGTAGACCAGGAGTCCTCACTGTAACTCTCATGGGTGCCATGACACCTGCCACCACTCTTCTTGGCACCGATCAAGTGTTTTTAGAAAGTGGTCAAGGTGAGGTGGGGCTTCTGCCCAACAAGGCTTCTGACTGACTATTGGAGATTTGAATACCTGTGCATATTTTTAAAAAACATTGCTTTGGCAGCAGCTACCTCCACAGCAGAAGGATCTTTACGGTGTGACTGAAGGTAATCTGTGACAGCCGTTTTGTGGATGATATGTCAGAATTACAAAGGTGCCCCCAGGCACCTGCAGGAGGCACTAGTGGATTCTGGAAACCCATCAATACTCCTGCCAGCCAAGGACCTGCTGTTGTAGGCTACCTCAAGCCATCCTGCTTGGTTCTCTAACTGAGAGCCAATTTGGTGTGGAGGTTAGGAGCATGGACTCTAATCTGGGAGAACTGGGTTTGATTCCCCACTTCACACGCAGCTGCTGGCGTGACCTTGGGTCAGTCACAAGCTATTTCAGAGCTGTTCTCTCAAGGGCAGCTCTTGAGAGAGCTCTCTCAGCCCCACCTGCCTCACAGGGTGTCTGTTGTGGGGAGGGGAAGGGAAAAGAGATTGTAAGCCACTCTGAGACTTCTTCGGGTAGTAAAGGGCAGGGTATAAATCCAATCTCCTCTTCTTCTAAATGTGCCATTTTCAGCTCTGCATCTCTGACCTGGCCTTTTGTTTATGTGATACAGCAGGTAAATCCCCACTGGCAAGTAAATATTGCTCCTGTTTCTCTTTGGGGGCGAAAAAACCTCTGTAATATATTTGTACTGTTAGTTGACTGTCAACCGTGCCCAATCCTTCATTTTTAAAACGACCCTTGCAATGTTTAAAGTGATTGTTATCATTTGAGTGATTTGAGAAATGTGCCCCACTGGGCAACAGATTTTTTTAAAAAAAACTTTTTAAAAAATTACTCTTCAAACAGTTACCCATGGAAAAAAACCCCGGCAGTTTGCTAGCGCGGTTGTAGTAGAAGAAGAAGAGATTATATTTATACCCTGCCCTTCACTACCCAAAGGTGTCTCAGAGCTGCTTACAAACGCCTTTCCCATCCCCTCCCCACAACAGACACCCTGTGAGGTAGTAGTAGTAGTAGTAGTAGTAGTAGTAGTAGTAGTAGTAGGAGGAGGAGGAGGAGGAGGAGGAGGAGGAGGAAGAGGAGGAGGGATTTATACCCCGCCCTTCACTACCCAAAGGAGACTCAGAGCGGCTAACAATCTCCTTTCCCTTCCCCTCCCCACAACAGACACCCTGTGAGGTGGCTGGGGCTGAGAGAGCTCTGACAGAAACGGCTCTTTTTTTCAAGAACAGCTCTTGTCAGAACTACGGCTTGCCCAAGGTCATCCAGCCAGGTGCAAGTGGAGGAGTGGGGAATCAAACCCGGTTCTCCCAGATTAGAGTCCGCGCACTTCACCACTACACCAGGCTGGCTCTCCACTACACCAAAGAAGAGGCATTCCTCTTTTTTTCTGGGATATCCTGCTGGGATACATGGAGAAGTTGCCGTACTACAGCCTGCGTGGCTTGGTTTTCCCAGAATCTGGGCACGTCATCTGGTATCCGCTGAGCCCATTAGCGAGGCCGGAATCTGAGCTTTTGCTTTTAAAAATAATCAGGTATCCAGGCTTTCTGCATCCCGAGTTCCAAGGCAAAATGTGACGACGGCTTTCTGCAGTGGGAAAGGGCCGGTTCTGCCTTCCCTTTGTTCCAGCCAACGAAGGAAGTAGTGGCGGTGGTTGAAAGGTATAGAAAGCTGAGGGATGCTTTGCTTCCCTAGGCCCAGCAGGGCCTGCAACAGTAATTGGCAGCTATGTTGGTTAGGGTGGGGTTTTTTATTTTTTTATTTTTGCTTCTCAGGCTTTAACTGGCTTCTTAAAGTAAGTAATTTTAAGGGAAAGTATCTCCTGCCTTTTTGTGATTGCTTGAATTATACCAAAGAAACATCAGCAATGGCATAAAAATTAAGCCTTGCTCTTTGAAGACATAAAGAGGCACTGTTTATCGATCCCTTTGCCAACTCTGTGTGTAAGGTTGAAAGCAACAGAGGGGGAAATCTCTTTATATTTTTGAAACTGGAAATTAATTTGAGATGGTGGCAGGCTAACCAAGTACTTACCGTGATTCAGCGGGGGACACATACGTCGTCCCAGGACCATTCCCGCGGGGACAACAGACGCGCCGCACCATGCCGTCACCAGGAAGTGATGGTGGGTGACGCTCTGGCAATGGGGCTGGAAATCAGCCCCATTGTCAGAGCGTCGCCCAGCATCACTTCCTGGCGACGGCATGGTGCAGTACAGGGAGGAATGTTCCGGCCGGGGAGCATGTGTCCCCCGCCGGATCACGGTAAGTACTTGGGAACCCTAGATGGTGGACTAGCAAGTCAACAAGAGCCAAATGTGGTGGTATTTTCAAGTGGCCTAGTATGGGGTTACTCCCGCCTTTCAGGTGCCCCTGGCTGAAATCCTAAGGGCACTTCCCTGGGAGTTGAGCTCCTTTGATAACAAGGGATTTACTTTTGAGTAGACCAGTTTAGGATTGCTCCTTGTATCTTTGGAAGCTGTGGCAACTGGAGAGACTTTGGCTTACCTAAAAATCAAAATGACATTCTGTAATTATACAGCAGATTTTCAAAAAAAAAAAAAAAAATGTATCCAGGATTTAGTAACGTGCTGAATGCTGGCCAGAACTCTGAGGTCCAACCTAACCTTTCATCGCAGCTGTATATTGGTATTTGTCACTCACTCACAAAATGCTTTAAAGAAAGAATATAATTTCTATCGCTTGATGATTTCCCAAATAACCACCCTTCACCTTATACTTTGGCTGGTGGTAGAAAGCCAGTTAAGTTGCAGCTGACTCACGTGGACCCTGTAGGGTTTTTGATGCAAAAGACATTCAGAGGTGGTTTGCAAATGGGCAATTAGAAACCCTACCAGGCAGGAGCCCCACTCAGCCCCCACCCACTTTCTAAAAACACTTGGTGGCAGGCCTGTGACCACAGTGGGGCATCTTGGGGCCTGGCCCCCCGACTTACTGCCAAGGCCCCCTGACTTCCCATCCAGCCCAGGCCCCCCCAACTTCCATTTTTTATTTTATTTGTGGCCCTCTGTTGGGGGGATGTGGGGGGTTCCCCCCACTTATTTAAAGGCCCCCTGAATTCAAAAATCCTGGCTACGGGCCTGCTTGGTGGGCTCCAGTTTTGCTGACATGACCCTGCATCCACCTCAGAAAGTGCTGTTAAGTCACCTTCGCACTTGGGAGGACAGAATGGAAATTCTCAGTTTGCTTTCCTCAATTGGAAAAGACACCTTTGGGCATTTATCTGCTATTCGGACATATTTCTTGCTTTATAGTTGTTGACCTTATAACCTTAGCTTGTTTTTTTTGGACTTTGCATCTCTTAAACATCATCATGTTACATGTTGATTTCCCTGTCCATAAGTTTGGACCTTACACCCCATTCCAATGTATTTGAAAAAGCGTGCCTTGCACATGAAAGTTCATACCTCGAATAAACCTTTGTTGGTCTTAAAGGTGCCACTGGACTCTAATTTTGTAATATTGATGGGCTCCAGTAAAGATGCTGGCAGGCACCATAGTGCCCTGGGTACTGTGTTGGGGACACCTGGCTTAGTGGATCTCCTTAGTGGATCTCCTTGCTACTTAGTGGATCTCCTTGCATCTTTTAAGTGCCAGTGGGGGTGGAGTGACTCTCACAGCATTTGATACGACCAATGTGTGAGATCAAAAAAATAAAAACAAAATGCTTTTATTAAAACAAAATAAAAAACAACCAGAGCCGTGGATGCACCGCGTCTGCTGGTAAAAAATCACATTATTAATGATTTAATTTCTATTTTTCCTACAGGATCTGAAGTTCCAATTAAAATTGTGTTTGGCCCATTGCTTTATTGCCTGGCAGTGCTTAATCTTTCCTGAAAGCATCATCATTTATCTGAAACAAAAGAAGAACAAGGTAAGGACGGAACGTAATGAAATGCAGCATAACACATCTGTCAAAAGAGCTGGGAGTCACTTTGGAAAACTAATAATAAAGAATTCAGGAGCAGTGACATTTCAGAGATTATTTGCTTGGTGTTAAGCGTGTGCACCGGATGCATCTTAATTTGTGGGAATCAGAATGGTTTTTTTGTGTTGTAATCCCAACCTCTGAGGTTTGTTGTATGTGGAGTCTACTGTTCAGGAAACCACGAGGTACAATAAGAACCTGATCTTTTGTGAGTGGCCCAATCTGCATCTAGCATTTGCTCCGCTGTTTTACTAAACCAGGGCTTTTTTTGTAGAAAAAGCCCAGCAGGAACTCATTAGCATAATAGGCCACACCCCTGACAGCACAGCTCATTAGCACATTAGGCCGCACCCCCATGTTACCTGAAGTGTGGTCATCCAGCCACACCCACCTTTTGCTTCTTTTTCTGTTTAACTTGTTTGTTGTCAAAACCCAGGGCTTTTTTGTAGCAGGAACTCCTTTGCATGTTAGGCCACACACCCCTAATGTAGCCAATTCTAATGAGTCTCTGCTGTTGGGTGTGGTCTATTATGCTAATGAGCTCCTGCTGGGCGTGGCCAACTTGGGAGCCAGCCGGAACTCCGTTCCTGTGCGTTCCTGCCCCCCCCAAAACCTTTACTAAACCCACACTGGAGCAGAAATCCCTCTCTACATTGCATGCCACTTTCACTTTGATTGATTGTCGGATTCTTATGGCAGTGTCCAGACTGCATGCCCGCTTTCACTTTGTTTGATCTCTCGGTTTTATGGTAGCCATCTGCATAGATTTATGGCCATTTTATGGCCATTCAGGGTGACTTTGCAGTCAGTACAGAGCTGGCCTGGGGTATTAGAGTGTTGTTTTGAGCCTCGTCTTTTTCTGTTCCAGTGTGGGTTTGGTAAAACAGCGGAGCAAATGCTAGATGGAGATTGGGCCATTGTGTGGGTAATCTGTGGTGCCAAACGAATAATTTGTTCCGTTGTGTAGAAGTCTCCTTTGTTCTGTTGTTTCAATCCTTTGAGGGTTTTTTGGGGTACTTTTCTGCTAAAAGTTTGAGTTTTATACAGAGTGGTTTTTTAAAAGTTTGCTTTAGTGGGCTGGCTTTTTACTCAGTAATAATGTGGTATAATTTGGGGAGCTGGCAACCTGGGGAAGAAAATCTGGCTGGACGCTGTGGGTGTTGTTTCTGGTAGGGAAGTTCCACCCTCTGGATGGCCTGTGGTTATACACTGATGCACTTCCTCAGAAGCATGGACTCCCCCCTGGCATTATTATTTGCCCCTGACCAGTGTTCCCTCTAAGTTGAGTTAATGTGAGCTAGCTCACAGTTTTTTAGCCTCTGGCTTTCACATTTTCGTCTCAGCTCAGGAAGGGATGGCTCCGGAGCAAACTGATTTATGCAGTAGCCAAATCGCTCGCTCACAACTTTAATGCCAGTAGCTCACAAAGTAGAATTTTTGCTCACAAGACTCCACAGCTTAGAGGGAACATTGCCCCTGACATTATTTTGTCAGCCAGACTAACTATGAGAGTCTGATTTACTAGAGATTGATTTGATTTGATTTGCTGTAAAGAGTTTTCATCTCCTTTTCAGGACTTGCTAAATAAAGGGTTACTAGGCCTTTTTTGTGGTGGCACCTTGACTATATGTCAGGTAGCCCTGTCATAGATCTGGAATGTGGAGGGGTGCACCTCCTTTTCGTTTTCAGCTCTTCCCTGTCCAGCTTCTGTATGCTGTCTCATGCTTGACCTTGTTGTTGTTCCCAGCTGCAATTAACTCAGCTGGGAAAGCTAATGGGTTTTGTGCTTTGCCCGCTTGCCCACTTGCTTCAGCCCACGCACGTGAACTATAGCCATTGGCTTCAGCTCATGGGTGGGGGGGACGTTTGATTACATTATAAGTCAGAGGCCATTATACTGTAGGCTGTTCCTGACACAAGCTGTATACGTGTACTTTAGTACTGGGACCATCAGTAAACACTTATCTTCTTATGAAGCCTGGTGTGGTATGACCTGACTAAGGACCCTGACACTATAGTACTTCCTCCCCACTGCTGTTGGCTCGTGTTCACACTATATGTACCAGCCTATGACTTTCTGGTTATGCTTTTTATCTTATTTATCATTTGGTTACAATTTTATGTGTGTGGGGGGTTACTATAGTTTTGTGATGTGCAGACTTTCTAAACAAATGATCTCTCTTTATTGCTTTTTTATATCCTATGGATCATTTATTGAACTTGTTTTTAATTGCTGACTTTGTATGGAAGCCTTTTGCTGAACAGCCGGGTATAGTATTTTAAACTGAAGAAGGACCTGTATCAGCCATGGAAGGAATAAATCCTGATTGGTACAAAGGACAAAGCAAAACATTCACTTAATTCCACTGGGATCCTATTGCAATGTGTATATGATGCTGTATGAGATTAAATTAGGGGTGGAAGAAGAAACGTATACTCCCCCCCCCATTCCCATCAATTGGGAGAAGGGCAGTTGGAGGTTAAGAAGCAGTATTTCATTTCCTTGAGTTGGACGATAGAATGCCACTTCTCAAGGGACTCCTGCTGTTGATAAGCAAGGACTAATTGCTTAAGGGAATCTTCCATGGACCTGAATCATTCATAAGTCCAGCTTTCCTTGCAGTGCGGAGCTTGCACAAACATTATTATAGGTAGATGATGTGTTGCTGCTCTTTATTGGGCATCCTGTTATAGATTTGTGGATTGGGGCTGGTTCCAGTGGACCCTCAACAAGATGCTGGCCCTAGGACCTCTCCCATGAGGGATGATGTTAGGGTTGCCAAGTCCATCTTCCACCCCCAGCGGGGGACTTTGGGGGCATTC
>NW_015171525.1:287689-313538 GCF_001447785.1 Gekko japonicus | reverse complement strand
GGGGGTGCTGGGGCAGCCCCGACGTGATGACGTCACGTTGGGGACGTCTGCTGACCCCCCACCCGCCCGTGCGCCGGATCTCCAGAAACGGCAGTTCCCTGCACTTAAAGGAGCCAGTGTTTCCCTTTTAAATGCAGTAGCCGGCGTTTCCCCTTTAAGAGCAGCCGCATTTCCCTTTTAAGAGCGCGAAGCTGGCATTTCCCTGCAAGCTTGCAAGCTTGTGGCGATCCGGCTTGGGAGGAAACACGGGTCCCACACACTTAAAGGGAGAGAGATGGGTGGCTGGGGGTGTTGGGGGTGGGCCTTCCCCCGCCGGCCATCTGAGCCCATCGGGGAGGGCGGGGTATAAATGCGAAAAATAAATAAATAAATAAATAAATCTGGCTGGCAGCAGGTAGAACCCCCCCCCAAAAAAACGGGGGACCCCTGGCAAACTGGGGGGGGGGTGGCAACCCTAGATGATGTTGGCAACAGAAAGGGATGTAAAGCAAACGGTGGCAGCTGCTCCTGGTTGTAGCTTCCTCAGCTGCCCAGGAAAATGAGCAGCTGTTGCTCAACTGCCTGCCTTCTCCTTCCCCTTGGCAGCCGTCACGGCAGCCTGCCCTCTGACTGTCTGGCACAGGAGGAAGAGGAGGAGCCAGCACCACCCCCTGTGGCAGTGCCATGAATACCAAGAGAGGGAGGAAGACCCCCGTCCTCCCAGTGGGGCCCAATGCCACCACCTCGAGAAAAAGCATACTGCGGTGTTCTTGCTCAGTGGGAGGCCCTACAATGCACCCGGGCCTTGGCAGCTGCCCAGCTCTGCTCCCCGTTGCTGCCAGCCCTCTGGGTAGGACTTTCATTGCTTGATAATGGCTCACAGATGTTTGTGTGGATTTTTCGTTTCTTGCTCTAAGTGCATGACGCAGAGCTTATCTGTGTCAAGCTCAGGCCTAACTTTCGATTCCTTCAATTCTGCTTTCCTTTCCCTTCGCTTGTCATTTTGAATTCGGGGGGGGGGGTGTTGTTGGGGTGCATGGGAGTAGTGGCCATAATCATTCCTTAAGCTGTGCCCCGAGAGTTGAGTCTCATGCGACTGACCTTGGTGAATCTCTGTGCCTAGGCTAGGTTAGATAGGGCACCATATATCTGTCTGTGTTGCCACAGAAACGCTGGGGATTAGGTGTGACGTACGGGAGTGTGGAATTTTATGCTTTTACCTATAACCTGTAAGTTCCCGCGGTTTTCTTTCGTCCCAACAAAAGTTCTTGAACCTACAGCAAGCATATCTTCAATAAAGCCTTTCACTGCCAATAGTATGTGTGGAGAGTGTTTTGGCTGGGGACCTGACAATATGTCCCTATCCCTTATGAGGTCAGGAACCACCGTGTTAGTCGCTTGGAGTTTTGCTTCAGTGATGCTTCCATCTGGGGAGATTACTAGGGTTGCCAGCTCTAGGTGGGAAAATCCCTGGAGATTTTGGGGGTGGAGCCCAGGGAGGGTGGGGTTTGGGGAGGGGAAGGACATCAGAGGGGTATAATGCCGGTGTAATGTATCCAGCTCCGACCGCGTGCGCGGCTAGGTCACCACATGGTCGTGCGAAGCGGCCAAGCTTCGCTCTCAGGAGCAATGGGCCAAGTGGATCCTAGTCCGCTCCAAACGGAGGACTAGACTCATGGAACTCTCGGCCACTGTAAATAGCCTATGACTGTTGTAGGGGATGTGTTTGGGGTGTGGGTTGTTTGCCTTTATAAACCAGCCTGTGAGCCGGTAGTTCTTGTCTCGCTCTGAGCTGAAATAAAGTATGAGAGCTGAAATCGCTAGTAAGTCTCAGTACTTTTTCAGCCAGTTTACAAGGAAGCCATTTTATCTAGGGGAACTGGTCTCTGTCACCTGGATAGGGTTGCCAGGTCCCCTGGGGGAGGAGGGCGTTGTCCACTTTAGGGACCCCCCAATCTGCCAGCCTGGATCTGGCCAGCAGGGGGAACCCCGCCCCCAAAGTGCCTGGATTGGGCCAATGTGCCCAGTGCAATGACATCCCCCCCCCCAGAGGTGACATCATTGCACCGGGTATGTTGCCAGGGGGATGCTCTAGCATTCAGCCTGAAAACTCTATGGTATCATAGAGTTTCTAGCTGAATTCTAGAGCCTCCCCCTGGCGATGTGTCTAGCGCGATGACATCACCTGGACGTGCGCACACCAGAAGATCCCGGGAGAGGAGCTTCTCCCCTCCGCCGGCAAAAGGTAGGGACCTGGCAACCCTATGCCTGGAGACCAGTTGTAATTCCTGGAGATCCCCAGCCATCTCCTGTAGTTTGGCAAACCTGCAGGTGACTGTGTGGGTGTTTGCTTCATTCTTAAGATCCAACTGACCACTGCATTTTAGCCAAGCGGGAATTGTGCCCCAAGCGGGGGAGCAAATAACTTGATGTGGCTTTGGTACATCCTCCTCGTCAGACTCCTTGGAGATGCCCTTCTTTGATATCCAAAGCTAGTTTGATTCAGATTCAGACACCTTTAATGGCATAGTAATATAGAAACGATACATTTAATTCCAGCAGATAAATTTAGACCATAAAAGTGTATATATTATGTAAGAAATCTCCATCTAGGAGCAACTGATTATGCTAAGAATTTGGCAACCATAATTGTGGTCTCAGTATTAGCATCATGAAGGAAATGTTGAACACTTCTAGACTGATTAGAAAAGAAGCGTGGCCGAAGGGGTAAAAATTTCATACGTCAGGATGTGTGCAGTTGGCAGTCCAGAATGATATAGGAAATTGAATCTGGGGCCATACTGGAACATTTGCAGAGTCTTTCTTGAGGGGGGATGTTGTTAAATCGACCCCACGACCAATGTTCCCTCTAAGCTGTGGAGTTTTGTGAGCAAAAATCCTACTTTGTGAGCTACGGGCATTAAAGTTTTGAGCAAGCCATTTGGCTACTGCATGAATTAGTTTGCTCTGGAGCCATCCTTCCTGAGCTAAGACAAAAATCTGTGAGCCAGAGGTTAAAAAACTGTGAGCTAGCTCACACTAACTCACCTTAGACGGAACACTGCCCACAACATGTTTGAGGGAAAGATGTTCAGCCGAGCCAGCGAAAAGGCTCTATGATGGGAGGGAAAGCTGAGATTGTGGAAATAATGGGCCATTTGGCCATGTTGGATTGAGAGGTTGAGGTGAGTCAGCAGGAGGTTCCTCTCCTGTAGCCAACCTGTGCTCTTTGCTTGTGGCATGGCATGACTGTCATTGGAAAGACATGCTGCAAACTTTGCAGTGAGCCTGCTCGCCAAGTCAACCTACCTTGTGTTGATGCCTGTTAGCCAAAGCTAGGATCGGCTTGTCAGGGCGTCACTGTTTGCCGCTTTGCTCGAACAGTGTTCTAGGCAGCTTTGCCATTGCCCATGTACAGCTAGTGGAATGATTCCGCAGACAATTAGAGAGTTTTCAGAATGGTCTTGGCTTAAATTAGTAGCAATAACAGAGGCTGGGAGAGAAAAGATTATAGTAACCGAAAGCTTTTGAAGGCATATATACCCCCACGCACAAAAGATGTCATAAAGAGATATTCTTTGAGCCATTTAGAACCTTAGATATGGATCAATTAAAGGAAAAGCTTTGAAATGCAATTAGATAAAATACGGTTTTAAAGGTTCCCCCCCTCCTTTTTTAATGTCAGTGAGATCAAGATGTGCTTTCAAATCCCATCAAGTGACATTCATTTCAACTTTAATTAGAATGTTGAATACAGGCCCTGCTTACTGGGCTCTGATCAAATGAAAATTGCCCATATTTTCTTTCCAATGAGTAAAACGATTGAGTCCTTTTTATTTAATTATATGAAACCATTCTGTGCTTCAATCTTCTCATACTTGCAGAAGGCCTCAGTGTTGTGGCTGATCGGTGAATTAATTACTTAGTCACACTTTGTGGGGAAGAATAAGTAGTATAGTGGAAAGACAAGCAGTAGTCTCTGCATTTTTGTTGCGTATATCCGACACAGCCAGCCATTCTTAGGCTGCGGTCACACGGAGCATTAGGCACGCTAGAGAAATGGAAGATAGGCGGATTTTCCGGTTGCGATCTCACCGCCACATCTGGGAAGCGTAGAGCTCCCGTGGCTCACCCGAGGCTTCACTCCGAAGATGCGCGGTAAAAAACTAGTACCTCAGAGGTACTAGATTCCGGAAACCGCGGGGCAAGGGCGGGCGCGTGATCGCATTTTTGGTGGAATCCCATGGCATCCGGCGCCCGCCCATGTCCCCTCGCAAAAAAGGTGTTTTTTTCCCAAGTGTCCTCGGGATGTGCACAAGCACCCAACGGGGCATGCGCACATGTCAGTGTACAGAAAAAAACCCACCCATTTGCCACGGCGCTTCTTTGTCACACCGCAGGATTGTGGAGTGATCGGCACCTCCCCCCTACCACGGGACCTCCACGGGATGTCTGCTCGCACAACCACATGTTATTTTGCCCCGGGGCAAACAGCCATGCTCCCCCCCCATATTTTTCTGCCCGTGTGACCGCAGCCAGTGTAATGCCTTTTACCTTCAATGTCTGCATCTGCTGCAGTTAGTATTTCATGGCACATGGTCTGCTGGATGAGGACTCTGTTTCTGCAGTCCCTGGCAGGCAGCAGCTCTACATGGCCGATAAACTTCCATCAAGAAGATCCCACAAAGCTGGAGGACAGTTGCTTCCCTGCTAATCGGGTTTTGTGTTGCAGTAATAAAAAGGAAGTAATGTGTAACGCTTCGAGCAGTTGACTTGTGGAACTCAGTGCTACGAGACATGATGATGGCCACTGGCTGAGATAGATTTAAGAGGAACAAAGCCAGTTTGGTTTTACCATAGAGTTTCCAGTGATTCCTAGACAGAACTGACATCATTTCCCGGTTTTCCTGGAAGTGAAGTAATGACATCTGTGACGTACTGACCTCCAGAAGCAGGATGTTTAGTGCATCAAATTCAGAGAGCTGGGAAATTAAAAGGTTAATGCCTCACTGGGTGCGTTCAGACGGGGGCTTTACATCGGTATAGGTGCCGGTTGCAATTGTTGTACTCACCGGCGTTCAGACGGGGAACATCTGCCTCCTGTCCCTAACCAGTGTAAAGCCCTTTACACCGTTGCACTCTGCCACTAGGTCCCAAGTGGTGGTATCCTGAGTGCAACGCTGTACCTCGCCGTCTGATTGCTCTCCACCGGTGCCTAGCCATTTCCGTCGGAAGCCTGAGGCTTCCGTTTCCCCCCCCCCCCCATTTTTTAAAAAACTGAACAATATGCGCTTGGGCAAAGCTTCGCCCTGAGCATTTGTTAAAACATTTTTAAAAGCCCTTACTTTAACTATCCGGAGGAGTCCGGGACTTAAGGGAGGCCAGGTTGGGCTTTAAACTGTAAAGGTAAGTCCTTACCTTTAAAGTTTAAATGTAATGGGGGGGGTTGAGCATGCGCAAAGATCGCCATTCTGTGAAAGGCTGCCTATGCGCATGCTCAAACTGTGTTTTTTTAAAAAAAACCGCCGACGCCCGCAGCGTGTGACCGGGCATACACCGATGGGAATCGCAAAATGGAGGTAAGTGTGATCGCGTTTATGCCGGCAGAAAGGCCCTGTCTGAACGCACCCACTGTGAAGCACAGGTTGATTGACAGGCTGCTGCCTGCATGCACCCCTCCCTTCTCTCTGATTGGTCAGCACCAGCTGAGGAGAGCTTTAAGAGCACCTGAGTGCTGAGGAAAAGGGTCTCTCTCTTTTTTTTGTCTTGCTTTGTCTCTGGTGTGTCGGAAGCCAGACAGGTGGAGTCAGTGTGTCTGTCAGAGGGAAACAGACGAGTTCACTTGTGAAGGGACACAACTCCTTGCCCTTACTGTGTACCGTCAAATCTGAGGAACAGTTCCCAATAAGAACTTTGAGCGCCAGCGAAGCTGAAAACCATTTATTTCACTGGGTCACGAACTGAGGGTCAGTTTTAGCAGGAGGGATTTGTCAGTAGGTTGAAGCTGCCAGTCTAGCCAAACAGAAAAAAAAGGAATATTGCTTCTAGGAAAAGGAGAATATTTCCTTCTCAGTTATTCAGTGGGTTCAAAACTGAAGGGATCCCCTGGACTGGGTGAAAAAGGAAACGGTCTTAGACTCCTCAAGAGTAAAAGGGAAAGCTGTAATCCTTCAGGGAGGGAGAATAAGTACAGGAAGAAAGTTATGTTATGGATAATATTAAAAAAAAACTATGTTTTGTCTCCATATACTTAATATTTATATATAGTACCTTAGAACTGTTTTATGGTTTTAATCTGTTTTTTAAATTTTATTGTAAGCCACCCTGAGCCTGCCTCGGTGGGGAGGGTGGGGTATAAATCAAATAAATAAATAAAATAAAGTACTAATCTCCAGGAAACTAAGATAGTTATATGAATCTTTATTAGGACACATTGTTGCTGATAAGAAATCTCCAAGACAAACAAACCTCTCAGTATTAATAACTGAGTCTCTAAGAAACTACACTTCAATAATACTTTGTAGTCTGGTCAAAATATCATAATTGTAAATACAACACAATTTACCACAGTTTTCTCACCCCCTGCTTATTCCTAACCTCTGCTGGGTCACAATGAGTTGGCTGTGTGTACTGGTGCAGCCCTCCCAGGAGACAAGGGCTGGGGTTCAGAAAGCAGGTCATGGGCAAGGTTGCAAAGAGTAACCAGGGTTCAGTCCAAAAGTCAGAGGTTCCAGAAAGAAGGTATGCCAAGTCCAGTCTAGGGTCAAGGGATCCAAACAGCAAGTCCAAGTTCAGTCCAAGATCAGGGGTTCCAAAAAAGCCAATAGTCAAGGTTCCAGTGGTCCGAAAACAGCAAGGTCAGTGGTTGAATAGCAATGTGTACGAACTACACTCCCAGCCGATTCCTTTGCAGTCATCCTGAAACTACTCATCCATCTCATCAGTTAACAACTGATGATGGGCTGTCATTCTCCTTTCCTGCAACTCTGTGCACCTCAGACAGCATTGATACTGCAGGGGCATGGTTGAGCTAGGTGGGCAGGGAGTAGATTCTGAAGACTAGTTTACTGCTTCAGAGCTACAAGGTGATGGCTTGGTTTCAGCTGTAGGCTGTGACTTCTGTTCAGCCAGTAACCTGATCTCTTGTTGCTCTCCTCCTGACTCAGAGCCAGCTGCAGCGGTTGTTCAATTACTGACTTTGGGCTAGCTGCAGGCAACTCTTCGTCTGAGGAATCTGTGCTATCACTGAGCACTGACTGACTTATGACACTGACTCGATGGCAAAAAAGTATAAAACATGACATGCCATAATAAATAATGTAAAGAATGGATTACAGAAGGAGGAGACAATGCGGTAAAAGCAAGATAATACATACAAATAAACAGACTATAATCCTATTGCCTTCCTGAACCATTCCATGCTATTACACCAAGCCAAACTCCACTTCAACAAAATTCTTTCCCCAACACACATTTGTAAATGTAGGCCAGCTGGACTCTTTTGTAGCTCCCAGGATTGTGTCACTTACAGAATTTTCATTTGTTTAAAAATTAAATGTAACAACTGTAGAGCCATAAACAATGCTCAGGATATGAGTATTTTGTTCCTACATTTGGAGGTACACCTGGTTTATCCTGCGGTTTTTGGAAACACTTCCTTTTACAGTTTACGGTATCCTTGAGGAGAGGGGTAGAATAGGGCTGAGAGAATGCACATCTGAGGGTAACTATTACCTGAGTGCAATCTCCAAGCACAGCAACAACATGTTTGCTTCTCTACAGCCTGCCTGCCACAGTGGGTAAGGGCATGTGTGATGGACAGGAGGCCGTCCTGACCCTGAAAGGGAGAACAGCCATTCAGCTGAGCCTGTGGGAGTGCTGCTCCAGCATCCAGTCACCTTTCAGGAGGGGCATGGAATGTTGGAGGAAGCACAGCAGGAGGGAACTTGAGTTCTGACTCAGGGAGAGAGCAGTGAGTGATGGCTTAGGTCTACCCCAGCAAATGAGCAGACAGTTTGAAGGACAGCTCTGCCTGGTTGTGTGGCAGAGTGGTTTAGCTCTACCTCTGGGAGAGAACAGAGTATCTGTCTATTGGGATGATCACTGGTTATGAGCAGACCTTAAGAACATAGGAAGACCCCTGATGGATTAGACCAATGGTTAGGGATCCCAAGTCCCCCTGGGGGGTGGGGAAACCCCCGCCCCAGAGGCCCGTTCCCCGGCGGCGCCGGATCGGGCCCCGGGGGGAACTCCTCCCTGTCGTGCGCATCACCCAAAAGTGATGCGGGCACGCTGGGCACACTGGGGGTGGGGCCATGGCCATACAAGGGAAAACTCTATGGTTTTCCCTTGTATGGTCGTGGCCCCGTGCCCGGCGTCATAACGTCACTTCTTGGTGATGTGTGTGCGGTGCACGCGTGCGCTCCGGGATCCACTCAGGAGTCCCCTGCCTCCAAGGTAAGTTCCACTTGGCAACCCTACCAATGGTCCATCTAGTCCAGCATCCTGTCTCACACAGTGGCCAACCAGTTCCTCTGTAGGCCTTCCCTGAGATTGCCTCCTGGCTTTGTGATTCAGAGTAATTGGGCCTCTGCAAGTGGAGGTTCCTCTCAGTCACCATGGCTAGTAGCCATAGATAGTTTTATCCTCCATGAATCTAATCTCCTTCTCAAGCTGCTCATTCCTGTGGCCATCATCACTACATCCTCTGGCAGCAAATCACACATTTTAATCACTCCCTGTATATAGTATTTCCTTTTGTCGGTCCTGAGCTTACTGCCCATCAGCTTCATTGTACGCTCTCGAGTTCTAGTATTTTGGGAGAGGGAGAGAAAGTTCTTTGTCAGCCTTCTGTACTTCATGCATAATTCTATAAACCTCTATCTTCCCCCCCCCTCTTCTCTGCTCTTCTCTAAACCTTGTACCCTTTAGTCTGGCTCTTGGGAAAGGGCAGGCTGGTGTGGGTGGCATCCGGTATGTCTGGGGGGATCCAACCTGGCTAGTTCTTAAGAGAGAGAGCTCAGCCCCACCTACATCACAGGTTGTTTGTTGTGGGCAGTGTTCCCTCTAAGCTGAGTTAGTGTGAGCTACCTCAACATTTTTTAGCCTCCCGCTCACACATTTTTGTCTTAGCTCAGGAAGGATGGCTCCAGTCTAGAGCGAACTAATTTAAGCAGGAGCCAAATCACTCACTCGCAGCTTTAATGCTAGTAGCTCACAAGACTCCACAGCTTAGAGGGAGCATTGGTTGTGGGGAGGGGGAGGGAGAGGGATTGTAAGCCACTCTGGGACTCCTTTGGGTAGTGAAGGGTGGAGTATAAATACAATATCTTCTCTTCCTCATCTCTTCTTCTTCTAGTCAGTGAAAGTCTGTTTGTACCTGAAAGTATAAAGAAAATTCAAACCACACTCCAAGCCATAACTGGCTTAAATTTATGTGCCTCAGACAAGTTTCTCCTTTGACTACCCAGAGACCTGTGCTGTTGATTTGTTCCTTGAAAGCAACCTGTGAATAAATAAATCTTCTGCATTGCTTGCATACAAATCCAGCCTCAGTGACCACCATATTCTACTTGTACACCCTGGAACTCACCTCGTGGCAGTGAACCCAAAGCCTAGACACTTGCTATCTTAAGAACACCTGGTAACTGAGGGGAAGGCTTATAGTTTAAAACAAACCTGGCTCGTCAAACTCATAGGAGGCTGAGTGGGTCCCCTCAGTTTGTAAAACAGGCCAGTCACAGGTAAGTATGTAGGTAGAATTTTATTGGATGAGGCCAAAGGCCATAACAATATAATATTAGCTGCCCGAGCAGTAATTAATATTATGGTAAAAACACAACAAGGTTAAAAACAGTATTAAAATTGTCAAGACCAGGACATACCATAGATACAATATAGCACATTGAATATCAGAGCAAAAGTCTAGCATGAATCTTCTTGGCATATGGTGACATCACGTAGGCCTGTCACAGGGCCTTGCTGCATTCAGGCTTTACTTCCGATTTCCCCAGAACTCGGTGCAGTATGCCTTTGATTCGGATCATTTCTTTTCATTCTGCATATGTAATTATTCTTCAGCACTTCGTGCCAGAAATCCCAATCTCTGCGGATTATGCTTTCTGCATACTCACAGAAGAAAGTGTGTTTTGAGCCTGATTGCTTTGGAGGAGGAGTAGCCAAGGTGCCAGCAGGATACTTCTTTCTTCCCTTCAATGCCCCATGTTCTCTCTTCCTTTTCACAGAGCTCTGGCTGGGGGGAAGAATTCTTCCAGGAAGATCAAAATGACATTGAGTGGATGAGGCATTTCAGTGTTAACAGGCCAGTGTTCACTAACATTATGTAACGGGAATAACCCAGGGATAATATACAATTATCAATGCTTAGTATCAGATCAAAATGCGAACCATCAATCACCTTGACACAGAGAGTGCTCCATCCTTCTGTGTTATAACTCTGAGGATGCCAGTCACAGCTACTGGCGAAACGTCAGGTCCTACAATGCCAAGACCACGGCCATACAACTTGGAAAATCCACAACAGCTAATGAACTCTGGCCGTGAAAGCCTTTGACAACAAATCAATCCATGCATCAGTTTTTGTTTTGAGCGAAATGTTTGTGGTTGAAGTCTGTTTGGCTTAGAAGTGCTTCTTGGAAAAGTAGCTTTCCCATTCTCCAAACCAGTTTCCATGAGGAAACCTGTTATCTTGTAAATTGGCTGCCTAACATAGACCAAATAGAAATAGGCTGAAACAGGGGAGGGCAGTGGGAGGCACTTAAGTATTCGCAGAAAGAATTCTACTTTAAATAGTAGTATTGATTTCAAAACGAAACAGAACAAAGGTTTGTGGCAAAAGCACTTTTGGGAGGTGCGGGGCAACAGTGTGCTGGAGGCAGTCTGAGTGCTGATCTCCCTAAAATAAATGCAGAACCAAGAAGAAACCTTGACACAAAGTGGCAGTGAAAGCAGGAGGGAATGCAGAACAGAAGACTGAGATGCGCTCAGAAACCGAGGGAAAAGACGGGTGCGGAAACGGCCATAATGTTCCCTCTAAGCTGAGTTAGCGTGAACTAGCTCACAGTTCTTTAGGTTCTGGCTCACATGTTTTTGTCTTAGGTCAGGAAGGATGGTCTGTAGCCAAATCGCTCACTCACAATTTTAATGCCAGTAGCTCACAAAGTAGAATTTTTGCTCACAAAACTCTACAGCGTAGAGGGGGCATTTAATCCTGAAGTCTGCATGATGATGGAGCCCTCCTCCCCACTTGCTGGAGAAAAGTGCCCCTGACTATCTTCACCGCAATATAAGGGGCCCCCAAAGAAGCCACTCAAAATTTTATCCTGGAATGTAGGAGGGTGGTCGCGATGCCTCTACTTGTATATAGATGTGACTTTCTTTCAACGTGGCCTTGATATTATTATTCTACAGGAGACATGGTCAGCAGAAACCTAACATTTAGATGGATACTTGTTATGTAGTGGGTTGCCGCATGGATAAACGACCGACGACGACGTGGTGCATAGCACGCTTTATTTGGCACACAACAAGGACAAGAACAAACGGACGGCAGGCCAACTATATACATACCTGGGGACACACCCCTGGTCACCATTGGTGGGTTTGAATCTCCCGCCATGGTTCCCATTGGTTCCCCAGTGGAGGGACTAGGAGCCTAGTCCCTATTGTTCTTCCAGAGCCAAGCTCTGGCTGTTCGCTGGCCCCCGGTGGTGGTCAACATACACTACAATACTACTCCTATAATTTAGCGGCTATGCCAGGAGAAGGCCCAGGAAGATTAAGGGGAGGGCTTGGTATTTTTATTTCTAACTTTCTTAAGGCTCAGTGCGTATAGAGAGTAGAGACCCTCCTTGGACTGCTTAGCCATGGCCTTATTGGTGAGATGGGAGAAGGGAGCATTGGCTACAGTATCCATTTCCCCTTTCCAGAACTTGAAAAATATGTGTGTTGCCTTTTTCATGCAAAATGGCAACCCACCTCTTGGGTAGTTTACTTTCCTGGTATGCAAGGTAGGAGTACTAAAAGCATAGTGCCTCAAAAGAGTTTCAGACAGCTGTCCAAAGGAGGGAAGCATTTAAAAAAAAACAACCCAACACCAATCTCCTGAGTAAGCACAAGCCTTTTGTATGAGCTTAAGTAGCTCTTTGGATCCTGTCCCAAAAGCACCAAGTGCTTCCAACTGCGATCATGTTACTGTTTAAAATCCTGGAAGGTTCTTCCTGCTTATAATGGAGCGTTAGCTGTAAGCGGTTTTGGTCAGTTATTTCTGGCTGTTGTTTACATCAAAGAGAGTCTATTAATATTTGGCTGGTGAAGCAAGAATGCAGACAGCTAGAAATCTATTCAGTCGATGAGAAATAACTAGGGGGGAAAAATCAATTTTTTTTTCCACTTTCATGTACAAGATTGAAAAGAATTCATAAGGCATGGATTAACTTTCACAACCATCTTGTCCACGTTTTACATAGCATGGGGCTGAGTTGGTCTAGCTGCTGCATGGGAAATCTGTCATTTTTACTTGGAGATACCAGTGGTTTAGTTTTAAAAAAACCGCAACAACCAAGAAGTCTCTGTTTTGAACATACAGATTAATTCTAAATCCTATCCTCAAAATTAGGGCAGTTTTATACCCGTTACCCATTGGCCAAAAGGACTGTCTTAGTCCAATGATGTGGTAAAGGTGATGTGTTGACCTTCATTAGGCAGTTTCCTTGGAATACAGAAAAAAGAGACCAGAACAGACTGACAAACTGGTAGGTCTCTCCGCTTGTCTGTGAAATGGCAAAGTTCTAGGAAAGGAAAAGTGCAGTAAAAATGGACTCGGCACAAATCACTACAACCAGAAAGAAGGAAAGACAGAAAGAAGGAAAGAGAGCCAGTTTGGTGTAGTGATTAAGTGCATGGACTCTAATCTGGGAGAACCAGGTTTGATTCCCCACTCCTCCACATGCAGCTGCTGGATGACCTTGGGCAAGCCATAGTTCTGTCAGAGCTGTTCTTGAAAGAACTGTTCTTGAAAGAGCTCTCTCAGCCCCACCTACCTCAAAGGGTGTCTGTTGTGGGAAGGGAAAGGAGATTGTAAGCCGCTCTGAGACTCCTTCAGGTAGTGAAGGGTGGGGTATAAATCCTTCTCCACCTCCTGTTGCAGTCATCAGTAAAAAGGAGAATTTATGTGGTTCATGAATACCAGGAGGTTTCTTGGCTATGTGTGTTCAGGTGGCTAAGAAGGAACAGCATAATTATTTTGATTTACACGTTGTATCTGTAACCTGGGAGCCACCGGAACATGAGTGGAGTTATATGGGTTGTTGTAGTATGCATTTGGGTTGTTTTGCTGGTTGACTGGTATTATTTATATCCCTTTCAAACTGTTATATTGGTTGTTACATTTATGTTGCAGCCAATGGCTGAAATAAATTAACCAAACCATAACAGTATGTATTTATGACCCAGACAATCACACGTAACAAGGTTATTTTGTGCGACTAATACATGAAACGTCCCATTTGTGGATGTGCATGTGGAGAGACGGATGGGATATTGAGAGATGGGAAAGAGCATCACTGTCTGTCCTGTGTATAAATGTGGAAGATCAGTTTGCTTTTGTTGGGTAGCCATGTGAATCTGCACACACAAGCAAGCTGACCTCAGTGGAATTGCACATGTACACTTGTGTTAGTAGACTTGTGTTTAAATCAGAGCATCCATTGGCAGCCTCCTGTGGCTGTGTCTTCCACAAGAAAAAAGAAGCATTCTGTGAAGGTTTGAGCATAGCAGAACACTTGTCTACACACACACCCCTTGCTGACTAATTGCTGGATCAAAGCTAGGGAGTCAGGTGATCTCTAAATGGTACTAGCTTAATTTCAGCATACCATGCATTGATGCAAAAGAGCTATCAGTTATCCAAATATGTGCTTTTTGCAAAATTTAGAAAATGGTTTACGAAGCTCCCTAGTAAGAGTGCCCAGGCAAAAAAATAACTTGACAGCAAGCGTGTAATTCTGTTGTGAGTGGCTCATCGTGTTAGCCATGTGATATATAGGTTCAGCTGTTTTTCTCTAATATCACACCAAAGAAGCTATAAATGTCCGTAAATAACAGCTCAGACCCTCGAGAGCCTTCGAGCCATTTCATACTTGAATGATGATTTCATGGATGCAGACTGGAATTCTCAGCATTCTGAAGAACAATACTAAAAAAAACAAACTGGTGATAAGAATAACAAGGCTCTAGCATTAATTCTTTATCTACTGATAGCAAATCTCTAAGCTTTAGTTTAGGGGGGGAGTTGTGGCTCAGTGGTGCTGCATCTTGCTTTGTCAGCAAAAGGTCCCAGGTTCAATCCCTGGCATCTCTGGTTAAAAGGATCAGGAAGAAGATGATGTGAAAGTCCTGTAACTGAGACTTTGGAGAGCCATTGCCAGTTGGAGTAGATATTACTGGGCTTGATAGACCAAGGATTTGCTGAGTATGAGCAGCTTCATGTGCCTACACAGGAAAAAAGAAAGTAAACAAGTGAGCCATTATTTCCCCCTCCTGGCCTGCCTGCAGTAGAAGAATACCAAAACCTAGACATGACTGGATAGACGGTGTTAGATCAGGAGGTTAACCCAAAACTATCATACACAAAAACCCTCTGAAAGATCCAGGGTAAAATAGACTGGTGGACTCAATTAAAAAACAAAACTTGGCTTGTATAAATTGATTTGGGGTTTCCAGGAAGTTTTGAATTGGAAAATTTTCCAATGCTAATTTAAATAAAGTTAGCAAAAGCCTTGACGTGGCAAGGGGGCTTGCGTGGTTCGATGAGGCTGTGGGCTATGCCGTGGATGGACAGGCCACAGCAGAGAACTCAGACCAAGTGTGATCCACTGGAGAAGGAAATGGCAACCCACTCCAGTATTTTTGCCAAAAAAAACCCACAACCATGGACAGTAACAAAAGGCTACAAAATATGACGCCGGAAGATGAGCCCCTTGGGTCGGAAGGTATCCAATATGCTACTGGGGAAGAGCAGAGGGCAAGTATAAGTAACCCCAAAAAGAGTGAAGCGGCTGGGCCAAAGCCGAAAGGACGCTCAGCTGTGGATGTGTCTGATGGTGAAAGGAAAGTCCGATGCTGCAAAGAACAATACTGCATAGGTGCCTTGGAATGTAAGATCTATGAATCAAGGTAAGCTTGACGTGGTAAAAAATGAGTTGGCAAGACTGAACATTGATATCTTGGGAATCAGTGAACTAAAGTGGACAGGAATGGTCGAATTTAACTCAGAAGATCATTATATCTACTACTGTGGCCAAGAATCCCGTAGAAAAAAATGGTGTGGCCTTTATAGTCAACAAGAGAGTGTGAAAGACAGTAATGGGATACAGTCTCAAAAATGACAGAATGGTCTCGGTCCGAATCCAAGGCAAACCATTCAACATCACAGTAATTCAAGTGTATGCCCCAACCATTTATACAGAAGAGGCTGAAGTGGACTGGTTCTATGAAGACATACAACACCTCATAGAACTAACACCAAAACAAGATGTCCTCCTCATCATAGGGGACTGGAATGCTAAAGTAGGAAGTCAAAAGGTAACCGGAATAACAGTCAAGTTTGGCCTTGGAGAACAAAATGAAGCAGGGCAAAGGCTAACAGGGTTTTGTCAAGAGAACACGCTGGTCATAGCAAACACCCTCTTCCAACAACCTA
The DNA here is from genome assembly GCF_001447785.1 of Gekko japonicus. Classification (NCBI taxonomy): domain Eukaryota; kingdom Metazoa; phylum Chordata; class Lepidosauria; order Squamata; family Gekkonidae; genus Gekko; species Gekko japonicus. The sequence continues at coordinate 297,838 of NW_015171525.1, read as the reverse complement.
AAAGGCGACTCTACACATGGACATCACCAGATGGGCAACACCGAAATCAGATCGATTATATCATTTGCAAAGAAGGAGAAGCTCTATACAGTCAGTAAAAACAAGACCTGGAGCTGACTGTGGTTCAGATCATGAGCTACTCATTGCAAAATTCAGACTTAAACTGAAGAAAATTGGGAAAACCACGAGGCCATTCAGGTTTGACCTAGATCGCATCCCTGATGAATATACAGTAGAGGTGAAGAATAGATTCAAGGGTCTGGATTTGATAGATAGAGTGCCTGAAGAACTATGGACAGAGGTTCGTGACATCGTACAGGAGGCAGCAATCACCACCATACCAAAGAAAAAGAAATGCAAGAAAGCAAAATGGCTTTCTGATGAGGCTTTACAAATAGCAGAGGAAAGAAGGAAAGCGAAAGGCAAAGGCGAAAAGGAAAGATTTACCCAACTGAACGCAGATTTCCAGAGAACAGCAAGGAGAGATAAGGAGGCCTTCCTGAATGAACAGTGCAAAGTAATAGAAGAAAACAATAGAATGGGAAGGACTAGAGATCTCTTCAAGAAAATTGGAGAAATCAAGGGAGCGTTCCATGCAAAGCTGGCCATGATAAAGGACAAAAACGGTAGGGACCTAACAGAAGCAGAAGAGATTAGGAAAAGATGGCAAGAATACACAGAAGAACTATACAAGAAAGACCTCAATGTCCTTGACAAACACGACGGTATAATCACTGACCTTGAGCCAGACATCCTGGAATGTGAAGTTAAATGGGCCTTAGAAAGCATTACTAACAACAAAGCTAGTGGAGGTGATGGTATTCCAGCTGAGCTATTCAAAGTCTTAGAAGATGATGCTGTTAAAGTTCTGCACTCCATTTGCCAGCAAATTTGGAAAACGCAACAGTGGCCACAGGATTGGAAAAGATCAGTATACATTCCAATCCCAAAGAAGGGCAATGCCAAGGAATGTTCAAACTATCGCACAATTGCACTCATATCACACGCTAGCAAGGTCATGCTCAAGATCCTACAAGCTAGGCTTCAACAGTACGTGGATAGAGAACTACCAGAAGTACAAGCTGGGTTTCGAAGAGGTAGAGGAACGAGAGATCATATTGCCAACATTCGCTGGATTATGGAGAAAGCAAGAGAGTACCAGAAAAATATCTACTTCTGCTTCATTGACTATGCTAAAGCCTTTGACTGTGTGGATCACAACAAACTATGGCAGGTCCTTAAAGAGATGGGAGTACCAGACCACCTCACATGTCTCTTGAGAAACCTGTGTAAGGGTCAAGAAGCAACAGTTAGAACCGGATATGGAACAACTGATTGGTTTAGCATAGGAAAAGGAGTACGACAAGGATGTATATTGTCCCCTTGCTTATTTAATTTATACGCAGAGTACATCATGCGAAATGCCAGCCTGGATGACTCAGAAGCCGGAATTAAGATTGCTGGGGAAAACAACAACAACCTCAGTGTCACAAGATCCTGATGACTCCTCCCCACTGCTACTGGACTCCTCCCACTCTGCCCTCTCCGCCACCTTGGTGTCCCACCTCTCAGGGCAGCAGGGGCCTCAGACACCTGAACAGGGTAGGGGGGTTGCGTCACCACCCCTGCCGACCTGCTCTTTCTGGCTGGCTGGCTTTCCAATTCTCTCTGGGGGGTAGCCTTATCTAGTCCAGGTCGTCATCCCTGGCCCCCTGTCACTGCCCTGATTTTATGGCTTCTTCCCTCCTCCACAGTGTTCCCTGCGCTCCCTCCCTGCCTCCAAGCCCCGCCTCCGTATATAATCAAGAACGCCAGCCCTCGGGTGGGGCTGCTACTCCTTCCGGGTTAAGGCTGGGCACTGTTGGGTGGCTCCGTTCGGGCTGTCGGGCCTGGATGTGTAGGTGGGCCTTCGCCATTTCAGCATGGGCATGCATGCTCCTGTTGGCTCCATTGCTGTCGCCGCCCAGGGAAAGCACATGGGCCGGTGGCGGTGTCTTCCCAGCTGAGCCGGTCATCTTCAGCTGCTTGTTCTTGGCCCCCCCGGGGCCCCAGGTAAGTAGCAAAGGACTGAAGGGGGGTCTGCGGGCAGTGCGGGAGATCCTGCTGGTGGCGTGGGTGTGCCAGGAGTCCCAGCAGTGGGACACACAGATATGCATACGATACCACTGTAATGGCAGAAAGTGAAGAGGACCTAAAGAGCCTCTTGCTGAAAATAAAACAGGAGAGCGTAAAGGTTGGCTTGAAATTCAACATCAAAAAAACTAAGATCATGGCATCCGGCCTCATCACTCCTTGGCAAATAGAAGGAGAAGTTGTGGAAGCAGCGACAGACTTCATGTTCCTGGGATCCCAGATTACTGCAGATGGTGACTGCAGCCCTGAAATTAAAAGATGCCTGCTCCTTGGGAGAAAAGCAATGGCAAACCATGACAGCATAATAAAAAGTAGAGATATCACCCAGCCAACAAAAGTCCGTATGGTCAAAGCAATGGTATTCCCAGTAGTACCGTATGGCTGCGAGAGTTGGACTATAAGGAAGGCCGAGCGCCGAAGAATAGATTCTTTTGAACTGTTGTGCTGGAGAAGACTCTTGAGAGTCCCTTGGACTGCAAGGAGATCAAATCAGTCAATCCTAAAAGAAATCAACCCTGACTGTTCCCTGGAAGGCCAGATAATGAAACTGAAGCTCAACTACTTTGGCCACCAAATGAGAAGGGAGCACTCACTGGAGAAGACCCTGATGCTGGGAAAGATTGAAGGTCAAAGAGACAGGGACAGAATAAGATGGTTAGACAGTGTTATTGAGGCAACAAACATGAAATTAAGCAAACTCCGGAGCATGACAGAAAACAGGAGGGTCTGGCATGATGTGGCCCATGGGCTCGTGAAGAGTCGGATTTGACTGTGCGACTGAACAACAAGAACAAAGCAAAAGAAGGAAATGGTACCATTTACAAGCTTGGATCATGTACAAGCCCTGGAGTTTGTCCATGCTTCATATCCCACTTTTAACAAGACTGATTTCCAGCACACAACAGCCCTGACAATGATAGACAAACAGACTATATTTTCCTTGGGAAAATGCAGCATTGGAACATTTTCCACCCTACGCGTCACTGCTTGTGAGAGACCTGGTGTACCCCTGAGTCCTTGAGAATATAATACAGCACCCAGCTACACATGAAAACAGTCTGTATTTTGCCGAATTGCAGTGTTGCAAAACTGCTGTAAAGCTGCTGTAAACCATACGGGTGAACAATGCACCCAGAATAATAAGAATGGCTGGAAAAAGGCGGGTTCCCTTTCCCCAGGGAGAGAGCGCACTTAAAATTGGGTCAGCTTGGGTAGGTTCATGAGCCAAATCCTTCTCTTAATGGTGGTGGTGTGGCAATTTATGATTTAGTAATCTCTGCTCTTGGTCCTGCTTATTCCTAGTCAGTGTTCCCTCTAAGCTGAGTTAGTGTGAGCCTCTGGCTGTCACATTTTTTGGCCTCTGGCTCTCACATTTTTGTCTTATCTCAGGAAGGAGGGCTCCGGAGCAAACTAATTTATGCAGTAGCCAAATCGCTCGCTCACAACTTTAATGCCCAGTAGCTCGCAAAGTAGAATTTTTGCTCACAAGGCTCCATAGCTTAGAGGGAGCATTGTTCCCAGTTGGTGCAGATTTGGGTTACCACCCCTGGGTTGGGAAATTTCTGGAAATTGGGGGGGGGGGTGGAGCTTGGAGAAGGGAGGGACCTCAGCAGGATATAATGCATATATTACACCTGCCAAAGCAGCCATTTTTCTCCAGGGGAACTGATCTCTGTAGACAGGAGATCAGTTATAATTCCAGGAGATTCCCAGGTCCCACCAGGAGGTTGGCATCCTAGTATTGATTCCAACAGGGGAAGGGCATGGTATAGCTCAGTCTCATCAGATCTCAAAAGGGAGGGGTCGTGGCTCAGTGGTAGAGCATCTGCTTGGCATGCAGAAGGGCTCAGGTTCAATCCCCATCATGTCCAGTTAAAAGATCTGGCGGTAGGTGATGTAAAAGACTTGGAGCTTGGAGAACCGCTGCCAGTCTGAGTAGACAATACTGAATTTGATGGGCCAAGGGTCTGATTCAGTAAGGGTTGCCAAGTATTACCTTTCGCTGGAGTGGCAGACTCCTGGCTCTTTCCTGGAGCACGCGGAAGTGACGTGATCACACTGGGATCGCTGGGGGCAGGGCCATGACCATCCGAGGGAAAACCATATTCCCTCGGATGACCGTGGCCCCGCCCCCAGCGTGCCCTGCGTGGTCACGTCACTTCCGGGTGACATGCACGTCACGTACTTTGGGGGTGGGGTTCCCCCGGTGGCCCGATCCGCCAGCGGTGGAAAATGGGCCTCTGGGGCGGGGGTTTCCCCACCCCCCGGGGGGACTTGGCAAGCTTAGATTTAGTATAAGAGAGTTTCATGAGTATATGAGTTGGAGGCTAAGCTGGGTCGGTACTTGGATGAGAGACCACCAAGGAAGACTCTGCAGAGGAAGGCAATGGCAAACCTTCTCTACTTCTCACTTGCCTGGAAAGCTCCTTGCTGGGGTTACAACTTGACAGTGCATACATACGGACATGTGTATGTGTGTACAGATTCTGGTGGGGTAACTGCTGCAGCAAAAAGGAAAAAAAGGACCCAGTGTTTGTGGCACTGTGAAGACTAATTGATCTGTTAGTCTTCAGAATGTCACAAGACACACACCCCTCTTTTAGGGGCTTGTGGGGGGAGCTGACATTTAAGAACCCAGAGTGGTACTTAGTGGAGAATATTGCTGATGCTCGCTAAGGACAGGCACAGCACAATGCTCATCCCACCCCTGAGCGCTGGAGTTCCCTGCTGCTCTTCTCCCTCTATCCATTGTCAGCCTTCTTATCAGCAGTAATCGGCACTCACAGAAGAGCTGCATGCGCCGTAGAGAGCCCATTGTGCGGGGGATCGATTGTTCCCACCTAAAGTCTTGTATGAAAGCGTGCCCGGTGCCAGCGGTAGACTCTCCATAATGCTGCCTAAGCCACGAGTACCAAATTCGCTTTGAAATCTTACCGAGCACAGCAAATAGCACGGTTAAGCTCTTAATTTAATTACTGGACATTTATTTTGATTTTTATCCGAAACCCAGCAGGAGGAGGAGGAGGAGGCTGCATGCGCTGCAATCAGAATAGCTCATTTAAGTGCATGGTGATCTTCCATCTAGCTGTCCCTCTGCTCATAAGACTGGAGATGGGGGGGCAGTGCCCCCCTCCTTCCCCCTCTCTTTCCCATTTATTCTATTTCATTTTAGCACTAAAGAGAAATTCTTCCTCGAGCCTTTAATGCTGGATATTTCCTGCTGTTTTGATACGCCGTCTGATACGACCGTTCCTTTATTACACCATCAATAAGTTAGCCTTGTAAAATGTTAACAATGTTAATTAGACATCCCTAAGAAGCAAGCGGTAGTGTCGTTAACCTTGTCGCTTTTCATTAATATATTATTTTTATTTTATTTTTTTGCTATAAGTGTGGAGCCAGTTAAACTCTCATAAGCTTTTCTGAGAATGTGAACCGATACGGTAGACAACGTCCTTCTGAAATTCCTTTGGATGTAGTCCCCTAAATAATGCTAACTATCAGACCTTATGGTTTCGTTTCGTTTAGTTTGGTACGTAATAAGCACAAATCAGTTAGAAACATAGCCGGAGACCATACTCTAGGTACACAGCCATTACACTGGAAATAATTAGATAAAAACTTTTTAAGATAACTGAATTTTGTAGGCTTCCAAAAATTAAGACTTTCAAAAGGCTCAAGGATCATCTATGGCTGAGTTCAGACTGGCAGTTTGAAGCACGAGGGAGTCATGGCAAAAAAGACGCAGAACAACTTGTTCCGGGTATTCCTGGTCACACTGCACCGACTGATGCGGAAGCATACCGGGGAGGAGGTGCAAGGGAGCTTTTGCACTGTTGGCCCAGCCCTGGCAGAGGCGCGGCTGTAAAATGCGGCTTTTTTTTTTTTTTTTTTTTTTTGGATCTCGAGGTATGCTTATGCACATCAGCAATTGCGGCTTTTGGCGTTCACACTTCTGGGAAGCGGGATGAACGCGCTCTCCAGGGTTTGCTACCACTTTCACCAGGTACTTTTTAAACTGGGGGGGGCATTACAAGATGGGCTGAGTATGGCTGGGGAACGCCGGACAGCTGTGCCTGTGTGAACGGCCCCTTTAATCCATTGGAGAAACGTTTCTGAAACGTGCCTATATCGGGCCAAACTGCCAGTCTGAACTCAGCCTATGTCACTCCTTAATGTATTCTTTGCGGATTTTATAGGCTGCGGCCAAGAATTTGGCACAAGCAAGCATAACCTGGAAGTTGGAACCCAGCAAGAACATATTACTTTATTCTGAATCTGGGAGACCTGAAAAAATCTCCAGTATAGGTTGGATGTACTCAGTATGTACTACTTGATAGTACCCACGCTCTTAAGTATGCTTGATCATTTCTACTTTGCCAGTTCCACAAGAAGAAAAAGAGAAGAGATACCCCGCCATTTACTCGGAGTATCAGAGTGGCTTATAAACTCCTTCCCCTCCCCTCCCCTCCCCCTCCCTACAACAGACACCCCACGAGATAGGTGGGGCTGAGAGAGCTACTTTTGAGGAATGCTCCTGAGAGAACAGCTCAAAGAACGTACGGACCCAAGGTCACACCAGCAGCTGCATGTGGAGGAGTGGGGAATCAAACCTGGTTCTCCCAGATTAAAGTCCGCACACTTAACCACTACACCAAATTGGCTCTGGGGCAGACACGCTCAATGATTAGACCTTATGGGTTTTGTTTAGGTTTATTGATGATCAGTGTATTACATTCAGCAACATGGTTCCCATGGGGCAAGGTGGGACAGTTTCCCTAGGCCCAGTTCTACCAAGGCTGTTGGGCTAGATTCATGAACATAATGTGGCACTTGTGGATTGCAGTACCAGGAGTCTAGTAGTGTTCTGGCCCTTTGCGGTGATCCTTCATCACCCCTTGGGGTTGCTGTGGGTCCAGCTCCAGCTGCCTTTAGAGGGGCAGACTCAGAGCAGCCGTTTGGACTGATTCAGGCAGCCCCTGACAATGTAGATTTACAGTCCATCTGGGACCTAAGACCCAGTTCAGCTATTTCATACATTCCTAAGTCACTGGGTCTATGAGGGCTCTGTATCACATGTGCTTTAAGAGTTCTATTCTTCCCAGAATGCACACAAGCCCCTGATTGCGATCACGGCATACATATGCACCTTCTTCTTGCATGCCATGATGAAGATCAGAATCTGGCCACTGTGTGCTTGTGAGACATCAAAACCCCCATGCACATGTGATGCAAAATCCTCATGGTGGACATGGGGTCTTTGTTGTGTGGATTGGGCCTCCGTCTTTCAAACGTTCTCCTAGGCTGCAGGTGGGAACACAGTTGTCTACCAAAAGAGCATTGCTTCTTTTTGCATTTTGTGTTTGTGAGTGCATTGTGAAAAATGTGTCGTTAGTTCTGTTACTACGTTTTGCAAAGGGTCATTTGTTCATTCCCCTGCCTCAGTCAATCCATAATGTAGCAAGAGAGGCTTTGCAGCTTTGTGTGTGTGTGTCTTTTTTGCCATCATGCCACAGGTGACATATGGGGGCCCTGTGGGGTTTTCAAAGCAAGAGACACGTGGAGGTGGTTTACCCTTGTCTGCCTCTGCATAGCAGCCTTGCATGACCTTGGTGGTCTACATCCAAGTACTAACCAGGACCAACCCTGCTTAGCTTCCAGAATAGAATAGGATAGTATGTTTATTGCGGTCAATGACCATAATCCAGCGAATAGAGTTAATGCAACAGCTATAAAGTAATGTATCTTGTGGCAGTGTACGTTATAAAACATTAAAATATTTACAAGTTCCAATGCAATTCAGATAGAATCAAATCCAGCCCATTAATTATAGTCCCTCCACTTTCTCCTAATACAGTAGGCTAACCAACCAAATTTAGCCACTCTGCGAGTTATTTTCGGATTTTTTATCTGCCAACATGATTGAGAGGAGAGTCCCCCTACCACGCCCTAGATATGACTTTATAATGGGATCTATAAATATCTCTCTATTGTGCTGGCACAATCTACAGTCAAAAAACACATGTTCCAGAGTTTCTTCTCCCTTTCCCCAAAAGCATTCTCTTTGTGTGGTTTTATTATATCTGGCTTCTAAAATGGCAGAGGGCAAAGCATTATATCTTAAGACTGTAAAAAATTCTTCTATGTTTGGCGTTTGCTAAAATTTTGACACGTGATCCCGACGCTAGTTTACTGCCAGTGGCTAGATCAAATAAAGGATTCTTAATTTTACTCATTTGGATCTGCAGTTCCGTATCTAAAACTCTTTGCCTTATAACTGATTTGGCCTGTAAACATCCCAAGGAGTGTATACATTGTTCAGTGAGGCCATAGTAAGTCAGTTTGTCTTCTAATTTTTTTTTTCTCCATAGAGGTAAACACTTATCTTGCATCACAAGCTGGATAAGGCCAATCGGCAAAAAGATCAGTCCCAAGATCTGATGAGATTGGACAAGCCTGGACCATCCAGGTCAGGGCACTGGGAGGAATCTTATTTTATTTTATTTCGCAATCAAGTTAACGCCAACTTATGGTGACCTGCAGGGCTTTTTGTGTGGAAAAAGCCCAGCAGGAACTCATTAGCATAATAGGCCACACCCAACAGCAGAAACACATTAGCATATTAGGCCACACCCCTGACAGCACAGCTCATTAGTATATTAGGCCGCACCCCCATGTTACCAGAAGTGTGCTCATCCAGCCACACCCACCTTTTGTTTCTTTTTACGTTTACCTTGTTTGTTGTGCCAGGGCTCTTTTTGTAGCAGGAACCCCTTTGCATGTTAGGCCACACACCCCTAATGTAGCCAATCCTAATGAGTTTCTGCTGTTGGGTGTGGCCTGTTATGCTAATGAGTTCCTGCTGGGAGTGGCCAACTTGGGAGCCAGCCGGAACTCCGTTCCTGTGCGTTCCTGCCCCAAAATAGCCCTGGTGACCTGGTTTACAAGGCAAGAGATGTTCAGAGGTGGTTTGCCATTGCCTGCCTCTGTGTCAGGACCCTGGTATTCCTCGGTGGTCCCCCATCCAAATACTATCCAGGGCCAACCCTGCTTTGCTCCTGAGATCGGGTCCAGGTCAGGGCTATTGGTTTGTAGAACTAGTTTTGTGCAGTTGAATAAGGACGCCGTTTTTGGAAATAATTATTTGCTTTGTATATTCCGTGCAAATGGTGGGTGGTTGGGGCGTCAGTCATGTGCCTCCCCCAGTGCCCTAAGATCCCAGTTATGCCACTGGATGGGGGGAGAGGAATCTAGCATATCAGAACTTGCCCAGTCCTCTTCTTTAATATTATTTTATTTACATTTGGGAAAGGTTTTGAAAGGGGTCTTTAAACATGTCATTCCTAATGTGTCGTCCTTGAAAGACTATTGTGATTTAGCTGGACTACAGCTTGCCATGATGCTGACTCCTCTTAAGTATGATAGATAAAGGGGGGTTGCAGTATGACGCTAATAAACACAATAGAACTACTGCAAATTGTGCAAACTGTGCATAATCCAATTTGTATTAATGCAGCAACAATATATCTAATTCATTGTTCAAATATGCTTTACAGAAAATAAAGACATCACAAGATGAAAATGAAGACGTCAACAGATGAAAATGGACGAACTCCCCCGGAGTTGACATTCGTTTCGAGGCGTCTTTTTCATACATAAGACCTCATACAGCTGTGCATCCACATGATCATAAGTCTTCCAAATTGGACTCTCCTTTGTTCCTATACGTTTTGAAGTTACTCACAAAAAGCTCTTAGCCACAATATCAAAAACGGGCACAGCTGTATGAGGTCTTATGTATGAAAAAGATGCCTCGAAACAAATGTCAACTCTGGGGGAGTTCGTCCATTTTCATCTGTTGATGTCTTCATTTTCATCTTGTGACGTCTTTATTTTCTGTAAAGCATATTTGAACAATGAATTAGATATATTGTTGTTGCATTAATACAAATTGGACTCCTCTTAAGTAACATGTTCCGTGTTGCTGCAGTTTCCAGGAGGGAATGTGTTCAGCAG
>NW_015171525.1:286083-287161 GCF_001447785.1 Gekko japonicus | reverse complement strand
CCCAGCAGGAGCTCATTAGCATAATAGGCCACACCCAACAGCAGGAACTCATTAGGATTGGCTACATTAGGGGTGTGTGGTCTAACATGCAAAGGAGTTCCTGCTACAAAAAAAGGCCCTGAGTTTTGACAACAAACAAGGTAAACAGAATAAGAAGCAAAAGGTGGGTGTGGCTGGATGACCACACTTCTGGTAACATGGGGGTGCGGCCTAATGTGCTAATGAGCTGTGCTGTCAGGGGTGTGGCCCAATATGCTAATGAGGTCCTGCTGTTGGGTGTGGCCTATTATGCTAATGAGCTCCTGCTGGGCTTTTTCTACAAAAAGAGCCCTGATAAATGGGGTGTAAACAACAGTTTGACTGATATGTTTGTGTGTGTGTGTGTGTGTGTGTGTGAGAGAGAGAGAGAGAGAGAGAGAGAGACAGACAGACAGAGAGACTGACCGAGACACAGTGAGGGGCAAGATTACCAGCTTTGGTGGTGGAAAGGGCCGTCAAGTCATAGCTGACTTATGGTGACCTCGTGGGGTTTTCAAGGCAAGAAACGTTTGGCGGTGGTTTGCCATTGCCTGCTTCCGTGTCATGAACCTGGTGTTCCCTGGAGGTCTCCCATCCAAATACTCTCCAGGGTCGACCCTGCTTAGCTTCTGAGATCTGATGAGATCGGGCTAGTCAGGGCATTACCAGCCTTAGCAATCATCTTTTGGGGAGGCAAAAATCAATGCCCTATCCTGCCTTCAGCTGAATTTCATCAGCAGTGGCCCTATCTATAACACGAATGTATTAGACATGTTGGTCTAGGGAGACATGTGGGGGTGGCACATGTTCCAGTCCCTGCTCAACCATGAAAAGTTATTGGGTGTCCTTCGGAGAGTAATGCTCTTGCAACCGTGCCTACCTCTCAGAGTGCTGCTCTCAGCCTCTTTGAGGAGGGCTGGGATAAAAAACTTTAGAAGTAATTTTTTTTTGGTTGATGTTGCCCTAAAAGGATAAGATCAGCCCTTAGTTCAAATTAAAGTCCCTTCCTTCCTTCCTTCCTTCCTTCCTTCTTTCTCTCTCTCTCTCCTCCTCACAATCC
>NW_015171525.1:276006-286029 GCF_001447785.1 Gekko japonicus | reverse complement strand
CCTCCCTCCCTCCCTCCCTCCCTCCCTTCCTTCCTTCCTTCCTTCCTTCTCTCTCTCTCTCTCTCATCCTCAAAAAAAAAAGTATTAAAAACACCATTGATTTACAGTTCTCCAGCCAAGACTTGTATGCCATCCACTTAACAAGGAGGTTTATTACTTTTAATAATTCAAGGCAAGTTCAGCACAGGTCATATTTTAATAACGTAGTATGATCAGAAGACATTATTTCCATTTATTTCCTATTTCCAGCTTTTATTTCTTTAGTGAGCATGCTTATTGTCCTTGCTAAAAATTCTATTGCTTTTTTATAAAATTTATCACGGCAATTCTGTTCTGTTTCCTTGATTATAGGCAGGGAACAGTTGGCCTTGCATATGCAGGGGGATGTAAGTTTGTCTTCAGATTTGGGATAACTCACAGTGTTGGAAGAGAACTTCGCATAGTCACAGTTGAATGATTCTGCCCAGTAAAAAGTGAGTCAGACTGCATTGGTCTTGTAATGTATCTACCGACGACTGCATGCTACACAAAGGCTCCACACGGTCAGGCTAAAACCATCGAGCTTCACTCAACAGAACAATGAACTGAGAGGATCCTGGCCCACCCCAATCGGGAGGCTAGGTTCCCGGCCCCTGTAAATAGCCAATGACTTGTGTGGGGTGAGTTTGAGTGTAGGGGTTTGCAGGGGATATAAACCGGCCTGCGAGCTGGGTAAAGTTGTCTTGTTCATTCTGAATAAAAAGTCTTAGAGCTGAAATCACGAGTATGTCTAAGGACTTTTCAGGTCTCCTGTGTACCCACGTGGCTAACAAGAACTGCAGTGGGGGACCACCTTGGAGTGGTGTCATTTGCCCGGATGATTTCCTTTTGTGGACATGTAGATTTTTAAAGAGGGAAAGGCACTCGCTTTTCCCCAGAATACTTTTGCATTCCTGGTGGGGTCCTGTGTGAAACCAGAGCCTTTTGTTTTTAAGTTTATTTCTCCATGCCTGGGGACTAGAAACTTGCTGCTTTTTCAGATGCGCCAGATACTGTGATACAATACAAACTATACAAAAACTCACTGCCCATGTTCGTGCATTCTAATCTGGTTGTAGTGTCAAGGGGGGATGCTTGAACTGAAATGGGCAACCCACAGTTCTATCAGAGCTGTTCTTGAAAGAGCAGTTTCTGTCAGAGCTCTCTCAGCCCCACCTACCTCACAGGGTATCTGTTGTGGGGAGGGGAAGGGAAAGGAGTTTGTAAGCTGCTTTGAGACTCTGAGTGAAGGGTGGTGTATAAATCCAATCTCCCCCTCCTCCCCCTCCTCCTCCTCCCCCTCCTCCTTTTCTTCTTCTTCTTCTTCCTCTTCTTCTTATCTGTCAGTGGTAATACAGGTTTAAAATCCACAACTATTCTAGAGTTGGTTTCAAGCAGAATAGAAGGTTTAGACATTTGTCTGTCAAACTGGTATGCACTATTTACATATCTTCCCCAGTTCAGAAAAAGAAATATTGCAGAATGGGAGTACCTGATGTTCAAGTGATAATCACGGTGGTTATTCCTGACATGTCAGACTTAGGTATTTCTTTCCCATAACGTGCAGCCATTTAACAATTTCTATTTTAATTCTTGATGTGTGTGTGTGGGGGGGGGTCCTTTTCCCACCCTGTGGATTTTCTTAGCTACCGTACTTTGAAATTGACCTGGAACCAGTTACTTGCAGGGCGCCATATCTCAGTGAACCCAGCAGTGGGGGGTAGGGAAATCAATATCTTCTTATTGTTAATGCTTGGAGGATTAGAAAAACTCTCCAGATGCACAACTTTGGGGAAGAGAGGCACATTCAACGCGTGAGGAATTATCAATACTGTGTCGCTGAGTAAAAGGAAAGGTCAAGCAACCAGATAATAACACTGGAATTGATTGTGTACATTGTGACTCTGTGGTTAATATGGTCAGAGTCTTACCTGTGTTTTCTTCAGGTGCCACCTAACTTGAAAAGGCTCCAGTAATCCTCACTGAGATGAGGCCTTCAGAAGCAGTGGGGCTGTGTCTCCAACTTGCCTGCTTCACACACAGACGGTCCCCAGTTCAATCCCTAGCATCTCCAGTGAAAAAGGGATTTCAGGAAGCAGCTCTTGGAAGGCCCTTTCTCTGCCGGAGAAGATCCTGGACAGCTCGTACCAGAGTTAGGGTTGCCAAATGTGCCTGGGGGGCGGGGAATCCCCCACTTCGAAGCCGCGATTTCCGCCCCGGCGGAATTGGGGCCCGGAGGGAACCCTGCCCCCGAAGCTGCGTCACCAGAGGTGACGCGGCCATGTCGCTGACATTGGGGGCGTGGCTGAGCTCATCGGGAGGGGAAACCATATGTTCCCCCCGACGAGCTCGGCCACGCCCCCAACGTCAGCAATGTCTGAGATCACTTCCGGTGACATCGCGGCGAAGCGCATGCGCTTTGCACCCGTGCGCACACACACACACAGCCGGCTCCCGGGCAGAACGGAGCCTCCCTCGCCGGTAAGATTTTAAGACTTGGCAACCCTAACCAGAGTAGACAGTACTGAGCTGCTAGATGGACCAGTGGTCTGGTCTGGTGATTGCCACCACACACTCTAACTAGTGGTTTTAAATCCTAGAGAACAAGCCTAAGAGGACCAAAACCAGAACAACAATTTCCTCGATCTACTAAAAAACAGGGATATAAAAATTCCAGATGCTTGTATCAAAGGAGAAGCAGCCTGAACTGGTCCCTCATGAGGCCCAGACAACTTCCTCATAATCGGATGAAATGTTTCCTCCCAGTCCTTTCCCATTGATACCTCCAAGATATTTGATATTGATATTGTTATGGTTTTACGTGTGTGTTAGTACAATTTTGGCCGCTGAAGGAGGCTCTTTGGGCCGAAACACATTGAGCCTGTTGCCTACTTTGGCGGGGAGGGCGGGGTAAAAGTTGAAAAAGTAAGTAAATAAATAAAAATAAATAAATAAATAAATTGAGTCCTTTGATTAATATACACGAGTAACCATTATTGTGATTCTTTGTTATTGGATGTGCAACTTCACCTTGTTGCTGTATTTTATGATCTGAGTTTTTAATGGTATCCTATGTATGTTATTTTTAATCCTGTGCATTGTGTAATAAATATTTGCATTTTATAGTAGCTCAATCTTTTGGTTCCTGACTCAATTTTCAGGTTGGTTCCCACCCCCTTTTCTCCCCTCAATCCTTTGCCATCGATACCTCCAAATTCAGAATTGTCTTCCTTGGGCAGCACTATGTGGCCAACAGCTACTGAAAGAGTCCCACAATGTTCACTATGTTCTTTAATTGTGGCCATATTCACTAGCTTCCTGGGGGCAAGAAGGCAGATTGAACAAGTAAATACCCCTTGCTGAGACAATCTATTTCAGTATGCCCTCCCCGTTGCTATTCCTGTCTTCATCATGTTCCATTGAGACTCCACCAAAGGGGGGGGCGAAGAAAAATGCATACTTTGTCCAGTTTCCCATGCTTTGTTTGTATGCATGTGTCTCTCTATGGGAGCGTTTGAATGTACAGCGTCATTGATAAGTTGTTCTCTAAGGAGAAGCACAAGCCGTTCCTCAGTGGAAATAATAGAAGGAAACTTATAGGAATAGGCAGGAGTAGAAGCCTCAATTATTACAGAGCTCTACACAGCTATCTGCTTTCTGATTTAGTTCCTGACTAGGGATGTGCATTCGGTTCGTCCGAACTGAATGCACCCCCGAAAATGGCCCATTTTGACCCCTTTCAGGCTGCTGCAGGCCGATTCAGATTCTCTGATCTGTGACGTCATCATATTAGGTACGTCAGGAGTGCCACTCTATTTTTTTGGTCAAACTCTATGGTTTTGAAGGCAAAAAAAACCATAGAGTCTTGCCCAAAAATTAGAGTGGCACCCCCGACATCCCTGATGTGATGATGTCACTTCCGGTTGATGTCATCACGGAGCGTGTGCTTTGTGTGCATGCCAGAAGATTCCAGAGGAGATGCAGGATCCCTTCGCTGGCAGCCAGGTAGGACCTGGCAGCCCTATGCTACCCAGAGAGAGGCAATGGCAAACCATCTCTGTTTGTCTCTTGCCTTGAAAACCCGACAGGGTTGCCCTAAATTGGCTTTGACTGGACAGCCCTTTGCACCAGCACCCCCTTCTCTCTCCAGCGTTTGCCAGGTTTTATTGTGAAAAACAAGAGGACTAGGACTTGAACGAACAGCAGAAATGAAGCTATCCGCTTAGCTGCAGAGAGAGAAATCCTCTGAAGCTAAAGCTTTACTCTTTTTTTTTTTTAAGCCTAGAGCAAATCTTTTGCTGAGCCTTTTAGGGGAATTCATGAGCTACACGGCAGCAACTGGCAAGCTACCGATAGATCCTGACCAACCTCTTCTGGAGAGACCCCAGGTTTAGATTCTTCCCCACGAATGCTTTTACTCTCAAGGGTACTTGAGGGGTATGTGTAGAGGCTCAGCAGGTTAAATCTCATCTTGAATCTGTTTAAATGGGACTTTATGTACAGTGTTGAGGTATAATGGTGTCCTCGATACAGGAAGAGTCTGTTTCTCCAGGCTTGCCCAGTGTTTTGAGTGGCCTGATGACTAATGATTTGCAAATGACCTAAGCTAGTGAATCCTTACTTCCATTGTAGTTCATCACGTAATCTGTATGTGGATGTGTTTTGTACACATTGCACTTCTGTATATGTGCTGGATGTATTTATATATTAGATGTGAGCCATCCTGTTTGTGAGCCACCCTGAGCCCACTTGTGGGGAGGGTGGGCTATAAATTTGAATGAATGAATAAATAAATGTATGATATTAGCAATCTAGGTTATAAAGAGCTCAGCCAGAACTACACACCATTTCCACATTCATTTTCACCTGCAGTTCGATGCATGGTAAATATGGGCCTTTGGGGGCAGGGGAGGCACCTTTTGAAACTTCCTTGTATGTTCTTTTGAAGCTGGCTTATGCAACCTGGTGGTGAAGCGGAAGAAGAAGAAGAAGAGATTGGATTTATACCTTAGCCTTCACTACCCGAAGGAGTCTCAGAGCGGCTTTCAATCCCATTTCCCTACCCCTTTCAATCCCATTTCCCTACCCCTTTCAATCCCATTTCCCTATGTGGATGTGTTTTGTACACATTGCACTCCCCTCCCCACAACAGACACCCAGTGAGGTAGGTGGGGCTGGGAGAGCTCTCCTAAGAACTGATCTTGAGAGAACAGCTCTGAGAGAACTTGTGACTGAACCAAAGTCACACCAGCAGCTGCATGGGGAGGAGTGAGGAATCAAACCCGATTCTCCCATAGTTCTGGCACAGCTGTTCTTGAAAGGGCAGTTTCTGTCAGAGCTCTCTTAGCCCCACCTACCTCAGAGGGTGTCTGTTGTGGGGAGGGGAAGGGAAAGGAGTTTGTTAGCCACTCTGAGACTTCTTCGGGTAGTGAAGGGCGGGGTATAAATCCATTCTCTTCTCTTCTGTTAGAGTCCGAGCCACTACACCAAATGCTCCATATCAAAATGTAATTGAGCTATTGCTGTATCAAACTGTAATTGAGCTATTACTGCTTCCTGCATGGTTTCCCTGACTGGCTGTCATAGCCCACCTGACCTGGCAGGGGAGAAATGATTATTTTATTTATTATTTACTAGGAGCAAAGCCCATTGTGGAGGAAGACAACGGGCCCTAGCACGGCGCATCGGAGGTGCCCCCGGTCTCCCGCTCTCTCCCCCTTGCACCCCCTCAGAGTCTGGGGGGTGAGGGAGTGGCTTGTGAGCAGCTTGCCTGTTGGGCGCGGCCGGCAGGCTCCAAGCAACCTGCAACAGCTTCGGAGCCGGCAGCACGCCAGCCCCCGTCCATTGAAAGGCCAGGCAGCTGCTGGTAGTCAGTGGCAGCAGTAGAATTGGGCTCGGCCTGATGGGGGGCCCCCACGCTGGAGTGGCTGGTGCATCCATTGTCCGTTCACAGCCCAGCCGGCAAACTGTAGCCAGGCTCAGACGGCAGCGGCGGCCAGATCTGGTTGAGCCCCCCCCCCCCCCCGCTGGAGCGGCCGGCCCGTCTGTCGCCAGGTCGCACACAGCCCGGGTGACTACTTGCGTGTGGGTGAGGATGGCAGCAGCAGCAACAGGATCGGGCCGAGCCCCCCCCCCACTGGAGTGGGTGGCCTGTTTGTCATCGGGTCACACACAGCCTGGCTGGCTACGTGCACTCGGGAGAGGACAGCCATGGCAGCAGTGTGCTGGGGTTGAGGCCCCCACCCACTGGAGCGTCCAACCCGTCCATCTGCTCGAAGAAGAGTGAGGGCAAGATGCAGGGTGCCGCCTCTGTGGGCGGATGACGCCCACAGAGGCAGCAATGCAGCCAGTGGAGACAGACGCCCTGTGACTGACACACCAGGGCACCAACCAATTCGGGAGCATGTCGAATGTTCTGGAGAGTGCCACCACCAGAACGCTTTTATTATATAGAGAGATTATTTGCATTTATAGCCCGCCCATCCCGCAAGCGGACTCAGGGCAGGTAACATCATAAAATATACAATAAATACAATTAAAATTAAACAATTTAAACCATTTAAGATGAATAAACATTAAAACACAGTCACACTTCTAACAAATCAGCTGGCTGTGGGGGTTCCCTGGCCTATTATTTGGGTTGATATGTGGATGGGTGACAACCACCTCAGGGAGGCCATACAGAGACGTCCTGCTTCCTCAACCAAAGTCCTGGCAGAACAGCTCTATCTTACAGGCCCTGAAGAATTGAAGAAGATCCCACAGGGCCCTAATCTCGACTGGGAGCATGTTCCACCAGGCAGGGGCCAGGGCAGAAAAGGCCCTGACCCTGGTTGAAGCAAGACGGATGTCCTTTGGGCCAGGGACAACCAGGAGATGTTGATCCATAGAGCGTAGCGCTCTTCGGGGCGTATATGGGAAGAGGTGGTTCCTCAGATAAGTGGTTCCCAGGCCATATCACCTGGTTCATCACATAGTTTCTAGTGTATACTCTCCCCTGCGTTTTTATTATCAATTGAACATTAGGCTGCAAGGCTATCTCTTGATAGGGCACTGGAAGCCTTGGATGAGGAAGCCTTGGATCAGGCACGCTGACACCTTTTCCGTTGTTCACCATGTGTTTTTAGAAAGTGGGAATGGCGAGGTAGGACTTTTGCTTAGCAAGGGTTCTGATTGGTCACTGAAAATGTGATTGGCCATGCAGATTTTTAGAAGCCACCACAATGCCAGGATCTTCACTGTATGACCGAAGGTAAGCTGTGGCAGCCACTCTGTGTCTGGCTTTGCCTCCTGTGGCAGCCAATTGGTGGCAACCATTTTGTGGCTGTGCCCATCATGCTGTGTCAGAATTCCAAAGGTGCCCACGGGCTCAAAAATGCTGGGGACCCCTGCCTTAGACTGGCAGTCAGCCTTTGCTAGGGCTCATCAGAGGTAATTTCGGGGGGGGAACGCGGGGGATCGCAGTTCCCCCGAGTGAGGTAAGGGGGGCGGGGCACATGACGAAGCCCCGCCCCCTGCTTCCGGCCACCCTCATTCAGCCAGGAGGAGGCAGGAGAAGAGGGAGGGTAAGTTGCTTCCTCACTGCCTCTCCCCACCCCTGCCTGCCTGGGGCCAGGGAGGGCCTTGGCGGGGCTTCCTCGCACTCCCGCCGGGCCCCTCATGGGGCTTGGCAGTGGAGCTGCAAGGCCGGCACCGGCGGCTGGGATCGTTGGGGGCGGGGTGTGTGGCCTTATGACACACTTCCGGTGATGTCAGGGTGTGTGGCCTTATGACACACTTCCGGTGATGTCAGGGGGTGTGGCATATGCTAATGAGTTATGCTAATGAGTTCCCCTAGCTCTTTTTCTACGAAATGACCCCTGGGGCTCATAGAGTATATATGTTACTTTGAAGTATTGTGCCTCCTTTTATCTTTCCGTCTTATTTTTATCAGTTTACCATCCCTAACTATTGGAGGACTTTTCTTTTGGCCAGGTTAAATGCTTTTCCTCTCTGCTGTTTTGCTGGGTGGATGCCGAGGAGTAGCTCATTCAGACAGACTGTGCCTTTGCGCATCTGGCGTGATTGAAGCGTTGGCTCATATCTTCTTTGACTGTGTACTGGTAGGGCCGCCATGGCTCAGAGGTTAAGATGCTGAGCTGCAGATTGGAAGGTCGGTAGCTCGGCAGTTGGAGACCCTAGTGCCATGTGACGGAGTGAGTTCCGGTCTCTGGCCCCAGCTCCTGCCAAGTTACCAGTTCGAAAGCAAGAAATTGCAAGTAGATAAATAGGTACCGCTTTGGTAGGAAGGTAACAGCGTTCCGTGTGCCTCGGTGTTTAGTCATGCCAGCCACATGACCATGGAGAAGTCTTCAAAGAGTGCTGGCTCTTTGGCTGGGAAATAGAGATGAGCACCGCAACCCTAGAGTTGGATTAGACTGGCTTTCGAGCAAGGGAAACCTTTACCTTTTTACTAGCCCCTTTGAGTGATTTCTGATTTCTCCGGGTGTTCCTTCTGCTTCCCTGGCTTCCCCCCCCCTCTAGCTGATACTGATTTTGGCATAATGCTGGCTGTGGCCATTTTTTTTTGTCTGCAGTGGTTTCAACATGAGGATGGAATTAAAAGGCAGCACTGATGTAATTTACATTGCACAAAACAGTTGAGTCATCAGGTTATTTGAAATCAAGTTTCTAGCAAGGAACTTAGCTGTATCTCGCACTGTAATGAAGCCATCAGCAGTCACGGGGGCCTTAGAGAGAGCAGCAAACATAGCACGTGGGTGCTGGGAGTGGCTTTACCACCACCACCCCCATCCATGACCCAGGCCCTCCAACCTGACAGTGGACATTGCAACTGTATGAGAAATACGGTCTGCTACTGCAGGTTTTATGGAGCTGCGGTGGCTCAAGTGGTTAAAACGCTGAACTGCAAGCTGTGGAAGGTCGGTAGTTCAGCAGTTCAAAACCTGAGTGTGCCGCATGACGGAGTGAGCTCCCGTCTCTAGTTCCAGCTCCTGCCAACCTAGCAGTTCGAAAGCAAGACATTGCAAGTAGATAAATAGGGACCCATTCGGTGGGAAGGGAACAGCGTTCCGTGTGCCTTGGTGTTTAGTCATGCCGGCCACATGACCACGAAAACGTCTTCAGACAGCGCTGGCTCTTCGGCTTGGAAATGGAGATGAGTGCCGCAACTCTAGAGTCGGATTCGACTGGCTTTCGAGCAAGGGAACCTTTACCTTTTACTGCAGGTTTTAGTCATGTATGGCTGCGAGAGTTGGACCATAAGGAAGGCCAAGCGCCAAAGAATAGATGCTTTCGAATTAGGGTGCCGGAGAAGACTCTTGAGAGTCCCCTGGACTGCAAGGAGATCAAATCAGTCCATCCTGAAAGAAATCAACCCTGACTGTTCCCTGGAAAGCCAGATACTGAAGCTGAAGCTCAAATACTTTGACCACCAAATGAGAAGGGAGCCCTCACTGGAGAAGATCCTGATGCTGGGAAAGACTGAAGGTCAAAGAAGATGGGGACAGCAAAGGATGAAAAAATGGTTAAACAGTGTTATTGCTGCAATGAACATAAAGTTAAGCAAACTCCAGAGAACAGCAGAAGACAGGAGGTCCTGGCGTGATGTGGTCCATTGGGTCGCGGAGAGTTGGACTCAACTGTGTGACTGAACAACAACAACAACTGCAGGTTTACAACAGAGACATAAAAGAAGGACCAAAATGCTTCTGCAAGTAGAGTACATTCTTAGACAATACTCATGGGAGACATGGCTTCCTTCAAACGTGACTTTCTGCTGTGAAGAATCTGGAGCATTCCAGCAGTAACAGTACAAAGTAGAGCATCATCCAGGTTAGCCAAGAAAAAAACATCTTCTGTACAAAAACTGCCCTCCCCACACACATACACAATGGCAGCACTGGACATTAATTGAAACATCCAGGTCTTCAAAACATGGAATTATTTTTGCAAAAAAAACAGCACAACAATCATCATAATAACTGTGTTGTCAAGTTTCAGCTG
>NW_015171525.1:267330-275931 GCF_001447785.1 Gekko japonicus | reverse complement strand
CTTCCTTGCTGCTCTCCCATCCAAGTACTGACCAGGGACAATGCTGATTAGCTTCCAAGCTCTGAGAAACTTGGATTAGTCCAGGGTATTCAGGCTGTTTTGGACAATAGTTATACTTACAGATGTTGTTGTTGTTGTTCATTCACACAGTCGAGTCCGACTCTTCGCGACCAGATCACGCCAGGCCTTCCGGTCTTCCGCCGTCCTCTGAAGTTTGCTCAATTTCATGTTCGTTGCATCGATGACACTGTCTAACCATCTCATCCTTTGCCGTCCCCGTCTTCTTTGACCTTCAATCTTTCCCAGCATCAGGGTCCTCTCCAGTGAGTGCTCCCTTCTCATTTGGTGGCCAAAGTATTTGAGCTTCAGTTTCATTATCTGGCCTTCCTGGGAACAGTCAGGGTTGATTTCTTTTAGGATTGACTGATTTGATCTTCTTGCAGTCCAAGGGACTCTCAAGAGTCTTCTCCAGCACCATAGTTCAAAAGAATCTATTCTTTGGTTCTCGGACTTCCTTATAGTTCAACTCTCGCAACTACTACTTACAGATACCCTTTTGGAAAAGTGATCTGTTAGACTAGGCATGGATTTTCTGTAGCTTCTAGGCTGGGTTGAGGAAACAGTGGTAGGTTTATAACTTTCTGAAATCTTTGAATGGTGTAGCTCTCGATCTCCCGCTCTTGTTCCTTCTCCTTTCCCAGTGGTCAAAGCGACATATTGAATTGTTACTTTCCTACTGTGTGATTCATTCGCCCCATAAAGCAATCAGTTCTCTTCTTGGCACTTGTTGTTAATCAAGCTTTCTCCCGCCATTAGAGCAGTTGTTCCTTCCGTCACCTTGGTGTACATAATCACTAACTTTCTCCATTACATTGGGTAGTAGGTGTTGCTTACTTGTCTGTCAAGGGGATGTCAGTGCATTAAAGCATTAGCGCTTTCGTGAGAATGTTAAAGTTGGGATTGTGCAACAGCCCCTTTTCATACATCATCTATTCCTTGCAGAAACTAATGAACAAAATAATTCAAAGGCCTAAATGTGCTGTCGCAACACTAGAATACTAAAATACGTTCTTTTTAAAAGGAAGAGAGAAAGAAATGCTGTCAGAAACTCAAGGATTTCATTACCCGTATTCAGGCAGTTTGTTGTTTGAACATATGAAACGTATAATAATGAGAATAATGTATACTGTGAAGTTTTGGAGGGCAAAGTTTTAGCATTGGGGACGAATGCAAAAAAGTTACTTTTTTAAAAAATGTGAAAGCATAGAATATATCTATTTACTGCAAGAGCAACAAAAAAGCAGAAAATTCATTTTATTCCGAGTGAGAGATAGAGAGACTGACCCAAATTCTACAAAGAATTGTGCTGGCCCTTTGTTGCCGTTGCATGCATGTTGAAAGAGAGCGTGGATTGGGGCTGGGATGGGGAAAAGCAGTTGAAGCTGAATGGGAAGGGCTGTGTAGATGCCCTTCCGTGCCCTCCCCCACTAAATATGCTGACACATGACGTCTCCACCCTCCTGGAGGAAAAAGTAGTACATAGCTTTTCATGCTCTCTTTAAACCCCATTGACGCTGGAAAAGAAGGGTTGGTTTTAATACACCACTTTTCTCTACCCTAAGGAGTCTCAAAGCAGCTTACAATCACTTTCCCTTCCTCGCCCCACAATAGTCACCTTGCGAAGTAGGTGGGGCTGAGGGAGCTCTGAGAGAACTTGTGACTGACCCAAGGTCACCCAGCGGCCTTCATGTGGAGGAGTGGAGAATCAAATCTGGTTCTCCAGATTAGAGTCTGCCACTCTTAACCATTACATCACTCGGGGAGGGGAGGTATTTATTTATTTATTTTATTCAATGTATATCCCACTCTCCCCAAACCCAGCTCAGAGCAGGTGACAACAATTTGTAAAACGTGCATTTTTAAAACCTTCCAAACATTACAAAAAACAATCACATTCAATAAATACAATAAAATCACTAAAAGAGCTACTGTACAGTTTGAAGGTGGCATAAAAAACTCCTATAGAGGGCAGTGTACAGGCATCTCCTAGAAGGGGAAAAGGTGGGGGAAACAGGGGGAGAGGGGAAGGAGGGGGAGGCCAAGACTAGATAAGCCTATCGGCAAGGAGCCCATCAGGACCCTCAACTATTGGCCCAGCAGAACAACTCTGGCTCCGGTCACACGGGCAGGAAACTGCGCGGGGGAAGCGTGGCTGTTTGCCCCGGGGCAAACTAACGCGCGGTTAAGCGATCAGACCTCCTGTGGAGGTACCCTGGAGGTTCCGTGGGTAGGGAGAAGTGCCGATCACAGGACACGCCTGCGCGCAACGAAGAAGCGCATGGTGCGGCAAACTGGTTTTCTTTTTCTGTGTACACGACAAATGTGCATGCTCCGTTGGGTGCGTGTGCGCATCCACGGAGACTTGGGGGGAAAAAACACCTTTTTCGCAAGGGGACATGGGCGGGCGCTGGATGCCACCAGAAACGCGATCAGACGCCTGCCCTTGCCCCACGGTTTCCGGAAACGAGTACCTCCGAGGTACTAGCTTTTTGCTGCATGTTTCCGGCGGGAAGCCTCAGTTGTGCCGCGGAAGCGCTACGCTTCCCAGATGTGCCGGTGAGATCACGCCCGGGAAATCCGCTTGTCTTCCGTCTCTCTTGCGTGGCTAATGTTCCGTGTGACCGCAGCCTCTGTTTTGCAGGCCCTGCGGAATTGTACCAGATCCCATAGGCTGGCCCTGCTTAAGGACAACCAAACACTCTTTGGGCCGGGGGCCACCAGTAGATTTTGGTCACTTGTGCATAATGCTCTGCGGGGGACATGCCAGAGAGGCGGTCCCGAAGGAATGCTGGCTCCTGACCGTTAAAGGTTAACACCAGGGCATGCTCTGGGGTTTCTCTCTAACAGTTAGATCTAAGCGTTAAAAGATATTTCAGCATGTCTGACTAAGTTCAAAAGATATCAGCGATTTAAGGAATGATTTTGTACTTAAGCTGTCTTAATGATCTCCTTGGGTTTTTAGTCAGTAGTGGTTATCTTTACTTTCTCCTAAATTGTAGTTCCCTTCCCTTATTTCTTTGTAGTTTGTAGTCTAATTAAAAAGCAATAAAAATCCTCTCCGGGGGGCCAAAAAAAGAAAAAAAGGTTAACACCAAAACTTTGAATTTGATCCGGTCGTCAGTGCAGCTGATAGAGCACTGGTTGGATATGCACTCTAAAAGGTGTTCCTGTCGGAATCCTTGCAGCTGAATTCTGCAACACTTGCATTTTCCAGATCAACCTCAAGGGAAGCCCTCTGTAGAGTGAGTTACAATAATCCACCCTGAAGGTGACCGTTGCATGGATCAACATCAGTCCCGTAGCCAGGATTTTTTAAGTCAGGGGGCATTTAAATTCCTTAGGGGGCACTGGCTAATCAAATGAAAAGTAATTTAATTCAGATTCTGGAGGAAATAGAGAGGTGCTTTCTGGCTCCACATGGCCACCATAGCTGGTCCTTCATGCCGGACAGCTGTGCGGGAATACCCGGCTCCTTCCCTGCACCTGCCGCAGCTTGGGGGCCCCAGGCTGGATGGGAAGTTGTGGGGCCTTGCCAGTAAATGAGGGGGCCCAGCCCCGAGATGCCCCACTGTTGCTATGGGCCTGATCACCATGGCTAGGTCAGAGGGCGACAAAAGCAAAAAGGTATGCAGAAGAGTTGTGCTTCACACACACACACACACACACAAGTCTCCCCTAGCATTAGAAATGGGGGATTTCTCCAGAATCTCATGCGGCATCACTGTGCCTCTGACTCAGTCTCCCAGTGCTGGTGCAAACAGAGAAAACAGATCTCCCCTCATGGTTGTTCAAGGTTTTAAAGGGGGGAAAGGTGGTCCATCTTTTCCCCTTTAAAACACTAATCCCAGCCAGTTTGGGTCAGTTAACCAGAGTGAGGCTTGATGGTTTAGATTCTCCTTCCTTCTCTCCCACGTGGCCCTGTTCCAGATTGCAGACACACAATTGACGCGTTACCGACTGATGGATGTCTGTGATTTTCACCTGTCTGGAGCCCGAAGCACCGTTGTCTGTCGATAGTAATAATTCATCAAAAGCATCCTTAGCTTTTAATATAAGAAATAGAAAGCCAGAGTTTACCGAAGTGTATGCCCTAGAACGGGAATCCCCCAACCTTTTTGAGCCTGTGGTCACCTTTGGCATTCTAGCAGAGGGTGGTTGCAGGGGCAGATTAACCACTAAGCAGACGAGGCACGTGCTTAGGACACCAGGGCCAAAGGGGGCACCACAAAGTTGGGGAAAGGGTGAAAAGGAAAAAAACGAATGAAGATTTGTAAAAAAAAATTGATAAAACTAGTGCACATTGATCATGGTGCACTCTTGGGTTATCTTCTATTTTTTGTTGGCGAGGTGCAGTGTCATAGACTATGGCACCAAGATTGGGGGCACCAAGATTGGTCAGTGCTTAGGGCACCAGTGAGCCTCAATCCACCCCGGGTGGTTGGTGCAAAGGTAAAATGCCTGCTGCGAGGCCGAGTCACACACACACCACAGGAAGCCCAAGAGCAGGTCAGAAGAGGGGTAATTTTAAGAAATACACCAGGAAACAGCAGGAAAAAAGAATAAAACCAACACTGGTGGCAGCTCCAACTCAAACAATGTTATTTTAATCTGCACGGACAATCAGATCTCTGGTGGCCAATCAAAAGCCACCAGCGATCTGTACTATAGTGGTTAAGTGCATTAATAATCCTTGCTACATTCTAATGTGGTGGTTAAGTGCACGGACTCTAATCGGGGAGAACCAGGTTTGATTCCCCACTCCTCCACTTGCACCTGCTGGATGACCTTGGGCAAGCCGTAGTTCTGTCAGGGCTGTTCTTGAAAAAGAGCAGTTTCTGTCAGTGCTCTCTCAGCCCCACCTACCTCACAGGGTGTCTGTTGTGGGGAGGGGAAGGGAAAGGAGTTTGTAAGCTGCTCTGAGACTCCTTCGGGTAGTGAAGGGTGGGGTATAAATCCAATCTCCTCTTCTTCTCTTCTTCTGGGCAAGAACCCCACATAGTCCCACCCACTTTCTAAAAACACTTGGTGGGGGCACCAGGAAAGGTGTTGGTGGGCACCATGCTGCCAACGGCACCACGCAGGGGACTCCTGGTATATAACTGCTACAAGAGGGTGGCTTTTGGGGGGGGGAAATACAGAGAACAAGTGATCCTGCTTTGGTAGGGTGTCATCCTCTGACGGTTCATGAGTTTGTTGTTTCATTGTGTTAGCCCAATAGGGGTGCCCCGTATGTAACCCCAATTAATACACACAGAGGTGATCAATCCTGGAAGGAGTCATTAGGTTTATTTGCAAATAAAGAGGAAAGAACTCAACTTTCTTTCCTAAAATGTCCAAGGAAGGCTGTGGTCTTATATCTAAGTGTTCACATACAAAAATAGCTACTTCACATAGAAAGGCAATTCTGCATTCAGTTAGTATCTAACAAAGATCATGTCTCATTCTGGACATATCTACCTCTTATTTTATTTGAGTACAGATTGTCTATGCATTGCAATCAGTATGTCCATATCTTTCATGTTTATCTTAGTGCGTAGGTGCCAACCGGCTAGGCACAACAGTAATAACTTAATAAGTTAGCTATCCAGTTTTACTTTGTAATAACAAGCACTGACTTCATTTACCATACCATACACATATTCCTTTTGCTTTTTCTAATTTTCTCCCCCCCCTAAGACCCTAGGGTCTTAAAACTTTATTATAAGTTTCCAAAACTAAGCCATGACCCATCAATTGGGCAAGAACGAAAAGCAAAGGCTGTCTCCATAAACACACCCTCTCTCTGCTCCTTCTCCTCTTCTGGGCAGAAACCCCACATAGTCTCAATGACTTGCTGTATTTCCCTTTCTTGATGCAGAAAAAGCTTTCAATAAAATAAAACATAAATAATTATTATCATGTTGGAAAGCTTTCAGTTTTGGTGAACGTTTTGATAAATGGACAGAGATTAGTTATTCTAACTATTCTGTCAAGTTGTCTGGTTGTCTTTTTTTCGTAGACAGACAGACAGACAGACAGACAGACAAGAGTTTATTGCGGTCAAAGACCATGATAGAACCAACACAGCTATGATAAAATAATATGTATTGTATGACAATATAATAAACATTAAAATATTAAAATATTAACAAATTCTAATAAATATCAAGTATAATTTAAATTTAACCAGTTATTTTGGGTCCCTCCACTCTCTCCTGAGACTTGCTGTAGGAAAGGGCGAAATGACTGTTGTCAACAACTTGCTTATTTTGCAAAATGTATACCCTGCCTTTCTGCCCTTATCAGGGCGACCCAAGAGGCCAACAAATTAAAAATATACCTAATGAAAACAAACTCTTTCTTTCTTTCTTTCTTTCTTTCTTTCTTTCTTTCTTTCTTTCTTTCTTTCTTTCTTTCTTTCTTTCTTTCTTTTTCTTTCATTATTTATAGTCCGCCTTTCTCACTCAGACGCAAGGCAGATTACACAGAGTCAGACGGTACAATATCCAGGAAGGGACCTTCACTAAACAATGAGATGGTAGAACCAACCAGAAGTTGAAAAAATAGAACAAAAGCAAGGCACGAGTGTTAACGTGACACATGACATGGTGCCAGATTACACCGTCGAATCCAACCCACAGCAAACAATACACAGGAGTACAGACCATCGTCCTCAATCATTTATTCAGTGCTGCCCTAATTGCCTGCGTAGAAAAACCCTCTTGAATAATTCAATTTTGCATAGCTTGTGGGGAGCCACGAGTGTGGGAGCCTTACAGACTATTAAAACAGAAACACGCCATTCGTACAATAAAAGTCAAGTTAAAATGCACATGCAATACAATACAATACAATACACATACATATTTATTTATTTATTTATTTAATTTCATTTATACCCCGCCCTCCCCGCATGCGGGCTCAGGGCGGCTTACAACCATAAGGCACAAATGTGCAATAAAATACAATAAAAGCGTAATATAAAACAATTTATACATGGGGACACCCAAGGATCCCGCGTGACTAACAACCCTTTCTCCAGTATTGCACAACCCTATCCATTCAGGGGGAGGTTGCTGTGGCCCCCTGATATTATTAGCCACTTAACCTCCGGTGGTGCTGTAGAAATGGTCCTCGTTGATGGTAGTAGTGGCGGCGGCGGCTCCTATTCAAAAGCCTGGCGGAAGAGCTCCGTCTTACAGGCCCTACGGAACTGCATCAGGTCCCGCAGGGCCCTGATCTCTTCCGGGAGCTCATTCCACCAGATAGGAGCCGCCACCGAGAAGGACCTGGCCCTAGTGGCCGCAAGCCTGGCCTCTCTCGGGCCCGGGATCGCAAGGCGATGTAGCCACCCCGACCGAAGTGCTCTTTGGGATCTATGTGGGGGAAGGCGGTCCCTCAGGTATGCTGGACCCTGGCCATGTAGGGCTTTAAAGGTAACGACCAGCACTTTGAAGCGAATCCGGTATGCTACATAACAACAATTGTTAAAAGGGCAGGAAGGAGGGATCACTAGTGCTTGCCGGGTCCCTTTGAGACGCCGGCAGGGGGATGGGGCAAAACTCTATGGTAACAGTGCCTTCAAACCATAGAGTTTTGCCCAAAAACCAGAGCGTCGCTCCTCTGACATCACCAATGTGCCTACATCACTTCCGCGTGACGTAGGCACATAACTCCACGTTGCTATTGGGGGGGGGATTTCTTTGTGGGCAGAAGCCCACCAAACCAGGGGCTCCCCTGCCCCCAGCTGGCGATTGGTAACCCTAGGGATCACTGAAGGAACACTGATCATTGCCTACCTCCAGTTAGTGAAGATTGTTTTGTTTGGCATATACCCAATAACTGTCATGGGCCCTCCTCCTCCCTAGTTTTGGTGCCGTGCATGTGTATCCATGGGTCATTTCATAGAAAAAGAGGCGCAGGAGCTCATTAGCATAACTCATTTGCATATGCCCCACCCCCTGACATCACCGGAATTTTGTCAGAAGGCAGCACCGACCACTCAGGCTCCACTGGACTGTTTTGGATTGCTAGCTATTGGGGAGGGGGGGACATGCAGATCTGCCCTCGCAGAGGAGGGAGGACTTGTACCTGAATGAAACTTGGTCTTAAAGGTGCTTGGTCTTTAAAGCCACTGGACTGTTTTGGACCGGGGGGGGGGCAAAGGGGACTCTGCCGCTTCCCTGGCTGCTTCTTGCTCTGACTGAGGGCTTCTGGGAGCAGGGGGTGGGGCTTGTTGCATGTGCCCACCAGTGTTCCCTCTAAGCTGAGTTAGTGTGAGCTAGCTCACAGTTTTTTGGCCTCTGGCTCACACGTTTCTGTCTCAGCTCAGGAAGGAGGGCTCCAGAGCAAACTAATTTATGCAGCAGCCAAATCACTTGCTCACAGCTTTAGTGCCAGTAGCTCACAAAGTAGAATTTTTGCTCACGAGACTCCACAGCTTAGAGGGAACATTGGTGCCCACCCCCTGGGCTCTTTACTGCTAGAGCTCCACTCCTGTGCGCTCCTGCAGGAAATGACCCCTGTGTGTATCTATGTTTTTACTGAAGTGTGTGTGTGGGG